>NC_059212.1:44197617-44202617 GCF_020615455.1 Coregonus clupeaformis | reverse complement strand
TAATAGTGTGGGTGTGTTGATACAAATTTAAATATACACTACCGGTCAAAAGTTTTAGAACACCTACTCATTCAAGGGTTTTTCTTTATTTTTTAATATTTTCTACATTGTAGAATAATAGTGAAGACATCAAAACGATGAAATAATACATATGGAATCATGTAGTAACCAGAAAAGTGTTAAACAAATCAAAATATATTTGATATTTGATATTTTTCAAATAGCCACCCTTTGCCTTGATGACAGCTTTGCACACTCTTGGCATTCTCTCAACCAGCTTCACCTGGAATGCTTTTCCAACAGTCTTGAAGGAGTTCCCACATATGCTGGGCACTTGTTTGGGCTGCTTCCCTTCACTCTGCCGTCCGACTCATCCCCAACTATCTCATTTTTGGTTGCGGTCGGGAAGTTATGGAGGGCAGGTCATCTGATGCAGCACTCCATCACTCTTCTTCTTGGTAAAATAGCCCTTACACAGCCTGGAGGTGTGTTGGGTTATTGTCCTGTTGAAAAACAAATGATAGTCCCACTAAGCCCAAACCAGATGTGATGGTGTATTGCTGCAGAATGCTGTGGTAGCCATGCTGGTTAAGTATGCCTTGAATTCTTAATAAATCACAGACAGTGTCACCAGCAAAGCACCCCCACACCATAACACCTCCTCCTCCATGCTTTACGGTGGGAAATACACATGCTTACCCCTTCAAAGTAGGAGAATACATATGCAAATAATAAATGACTGGTCATTGGTCAGAATAATCCAATCAGATTGTGATGTCATGCTGTAGGACAAAAACTCTGTCCCACCTGAACAGGTTTTTTTTTTCAAAAAGCTTGACCTGACTGCAATTCGGCGTCGACTTCAGTGGGCAAATGCTCACCTTCGATGGCCACTGGCAAAATGGAGAAGTGTGCTCTTCACGGATGAATCCCAGCAGAATGCTGTGGTAGCCATGCTGGTTAAGTATGCCTTGAATTCTAAATAAATCACAGACAGTGTCACCAGCAAAGCACCCCCACACCATAACACATCCTCCTCCATGCTTGGTGGGAAATACACATGCAAGATCTTCGTTCACCCACACCGCGTCTCACAAAACACGGCGGAAGGAACCAAAAATCTCAAATTTGGACTCTAGACCAAAGGACACATTTCCACCGGTCTAATGTCCATTGCTTCGTGTTTCTTGGCCCAAGCAAGTCTCTTCTTCCTATTGGTGTCCTTTGGCTAGTGGTTTCTTTGCAGATTGACTCCATGAAGGCCTGGTTCACACAGTCTCCTCTGAACAGTTGATGTTGAGATGTGTCTGTTACTTGAATCTCTGTGAGCATTTATTTGAGCTGCCATTTCCCAGGCTGGTAACTCTAATGAACTTATCCTCTGCGCAGAAGTAGCTCTGGGTCTTCCATTCCTGTGGCGGGTCCTCATAGAGCCAGTTTCATCATAGCGCGGTTTTGCGACTGCACTTTTTCCGTATTGTGACCTTCATGTCTTAAAGTAATGATGGACTGTTGTTTCTCTTTGCTTATTTGAGCTGTTCTTGCCATAATATGGACTTGGTCTTTTACCAAATAGGGCTATCTTCTGTTTACCCCCTACCTTGTCACAACACAACTGGTTGGCTCAAGCACATTAAGAAGGAAAGAATTTCCACAAATTAACCTATAAGAAGGTACACCTGTTAGCCTCATGAGGTTGAGAGAATGCCAGAGTGTGCAAAGCTGTCATTAAAGGCTATTTGAGAATCTCAAATATACAGTTGTAGTCGGGGAGTTTAACATACACCTTAGCCAAATACATTTTAAACTCAGTTTTTCACAATTCCTGACATTTAATCCTAGTAAAAGTTCCTGTTTTTATGTCAGTTAGGATCACCACTATATGGGAAATGTCAAATCAAATCAAATTGTATTTGCCACGTCGTGAATACAACAGGTGTGGACATTACAGTGAATGCTTGCCTTACAGGCCCTTAACCAACAGTGCCGTTTTTTAAAGAAAGTGTAAAATAAAAAAGTGTTAATTAAGAAAAATAAAAAATAAAAAGCAACTAGCTAAAGAGCAGCAGTAAAATAAAATGGCAGTAGGGAGGCTATGTACAGGGGAGTGCCGGGACAGAGTCAATGTGGTAACAGTGAGGCTATATCGGGAGGGTACCAGTACCCAGAGTCAGTGTGCGGGGGCACCGACTGGTCGAAGTAATTGAGGTCATATGTACATGTGGGTAGGGTTAAGTGACTATGCATAAATAGTAAACAGAGTAGCAGCAGCGTAAAGAGGGGGGATGGGGTGGGGTGGGAGGGCAGTGCAAATAGTGTTTTAGCTGTTCAGGAGTCTTATGGCTTCCGGGGTAGAAGCTGTTGAGAAGCCTTTTGGACCTAACTTGGCGCTCGGTACCGCTTGCCGTGCGGTGCGAGAGAACATCTATGCTAGTGGCTTGAGTCATTGACCATTGTTCCTCTGACACACGCCTGTTATAGTCCTGGATGGCGGGAAGTTGACCCCAGGTGTACTGAGCGCGCTCCACCTCTGTAGTGCCTTGCTCGGAGGCCGAGCAGTTGCCATACCAGGCAGTGATGCAACCAGTCAGGTTGGGGATCTGAGGACCCATGCCAAATATTTTCCGGTCTCCTGAGGGGAATAGGCTTTGTCGTGCCCTCTTCACGTCTTGTCTTGGTGTGTTTGGACCATGATAGTTCGTTGGTGATGTGGACACCAAGGAACTTGAACCTCTCAACCTGTTCCACTACAGGCCGTCGGTGAAAAGGGGGGCGTGCTCAGTCCTCTTTTTTTTTCATGTGAGTCCACAATCATCTCCTTTGTCTTGATCACGTTGAGGGAGAGGTTGTTATCTTGTTTGCACCACGCGGCCAGGTCTCTGACCTCTCCCTATAGGCTGTCTCATCGTTGTCAGTGATCAGGCCTGCCACTGTTGTTTCGTCGAGTAAACTCAATGATGGTGTTGGAGTCTTGCCTGGCCTGCAATTGATGGTTTTTGCGACTGCACTGAGAACTCTACCCACATGTACATATTATTCAGCTACCTCAACTAGGCGGTGCCTCCCGCTCATTGACTCTGCAGTTCCTCCCTGTATATGTAGCCTCCCTACTGTTGTTTTATTTTACTTCTGCTCTTTTTCAAATTTTTTGTTGTTTTATTTTACTTTTTTATTAAAATAAATGCACTGTTAGTTAAGGGCTGTAAGTAAGCATTTCACTGTAATGTCTGCACCTGTTGTGTTGTGCATGTGGTCAATAAAATTTGATTTGATTTGGAACCTTCAAAGTTCTTGACATTTTCGGTTTCTTTCCGGATGTCTTAAGTAATGATAGACTGTCATTTCTCTTTGCTTATTTGAGCTGTTCTTGCCGTTGTGTGGTATTTTAGCAAATATGGCTATCTTCTTATACCCCCCTACCTTGTCAACTTACAACTGTTGTCAACAGCGGCATTAAAAAAAAGAAATTCCACAAATGTGCTTTTTAACAAGGCACACCTGTTAGTTGAACTGCATTCCAGGTGGCTACCTCGTGAAGCTGGTTGAAGAAATGCCAAGAGTGTGCAAGCTGTCATCAAGGCAAAGGGTGGCTATTTGAGAATTTCAAATATAAAATATATTTTCATTTGTTTAACACTTTTTGGTTACTATATGATTCCATGTGTGTTATTTCATAGTTTTGATGTCTTCGCTGTTATTCTACAATGTAGAACATAGTACAAATAAAGAAAAAGCCTTGAATGAGTAGGTGTTCTAAGGCTTTTCGTAGTGTTGGCTATTTACATACACAGCTCTGATTGCGGATAGATCGTCTGGCTCTAAGCCCCTACCCGGTTACCCCTTCAAAGTAGGATAATACGTGTGCAAATAATAAGTGACTGGACATTGGTCCAGAATAATCCAATCAGATTGTGATGTCATGCTGTGGGCCAAAAACTCTGTCCCACCTGAACAGGTATTTTTTTTCAAAAAGCTATTGAGAAAGGCTGAAGAAGCCAGACACGGCTCTCAAAAGACAGGCTATGTGCACACTGCCCACAAAATGAGGTGGAAACTGTAGCCCTATCACTCCTGACAAATGTAATCCCTAAATAAGATCTGGCACAATTAGCTCCAGAAGTCACATAATTTGTTAAATAAAGTCCACCTGTGTGCCATCTAAGTGTCACATGATCTGTCACATGATCTTAGTAAATAGGCACACACCTGCTCTGAAAGGCCCCAGAGTCTGCAGGACTCCAGGCTCCCTACCGGCCAGACTCCAGACACCACACGGTCCAGACTCCAGACACCACGGTCCAGACTCCAGACACCACGGTCCAGACTCCAGACACCCACGGTCCAGACTCCAGACACCACACGGTCCAGATTCCAGACCCACACGGTCCAGACACCACACGGTCCAACTCCAGACACCACACGGTCCAACCCACCACCACACGGTCCAGACTCCACACCACCACGGTCCAGACTCCAGACACCACACGGTCCAGACACCACACGTCAGACTCCAGACACCACCTCCGGTCCAGACACACACACGGTCCCAGTCTCCAGACACCACACGCCAGTCCAACACCGGTCCAGACTCCAGACCCACGGCCACCCAACACCACCCGGTCCAGACTCCAGACACCCCACGGTCCAGACTCCAGACACCAGGTCAGACTCCAACACCACACGGTCCAATTCAACAACCCGCGGTCCAGACACCACACGGTCCAACTCCAACACCAACGGCACCAACACCACCAGTCCAACCCAACACCCCACGGTCCAGACTCCAGACACAACGGTCCAACTCCAACACCACACGCCAACCCAGAACCGTCCCACCCGAGACTCCAGACACCACACGTCCAGACTCCAGACACCAACAGTCCACTCCAACACAGTCCTCCACACCACACGTCCAACTCCAGACACCACACTCCACCCAACACCACACGGTCAACCCAGACACCACAGGTCCAGACTCCAGACACCACCACGGTCCAGAC
>NC_059212.1:44139561-44197517 GCF_020615455.1 Coregonus clupeaformis | reverse complement strand
GAGGTGTGGTAGGTAGGTAGCTGACTGTCTCTACTGTCCCTCTATAACAATAAGGAGTGTGGTAGGTAGGTAGCTGACTGTCTCTACTGTCCCTCTATAACAATAAGGAGGTGTGGTAGGTAGGTAGCTGACTGTCTCTACTGTCCCTCTATAACAATAAGGAGGTGTGGTAGGTACAGTGGGGAAAAAAAGTATTTAGTCAGCCACCAATTGTGCAAGTTCTCCCACTTAAAAAGATGAGAGAGGCCTGTAATTTTCATCATAGGTACACGTCAACTATGACAGACAAATTGAGATTTTTTTTCTCCAGAAAATCACATTGTAGGATTTTTCATGAATTTATTTGCAAATTATGGTGGAAAATAAGTATTTGGTCACCAACAAACAAGCAAGATTTCTGGCTCTCACAGACCTGTAACTTCTTCTTTAAGATGCTCCTCTGTCCTCCACTCATTACCTGTATTAATGGCACCTGTTTGAACTTGTTATCAGTATAAAAGACACCTGTCCACAACCTCAAACAGTCACACTCCAAACTCCACTATGGCCAAGACCAAAGAGCTGCCAAAGGACACCAGAAACAAAATTGTAGACCTGCACCAGGCTGGGAAGACTGAATCTGCAATAGGTAAGCAGCTTGGTTTGAAGAAATCAACTGTGGGAGCAATTATTAGGAAATGGAAGACATAGCAAGACCACTGATAATCTCCCTCGATCTGGGGCTCACGCAAGATCTCACCCCGTCGAGTCAAAAATGATCAACAAGAACGGTGAGCAAAATCCCAGAACCACACGGGGGACCTAGTGAATGACCTGCAGAGAGCTGGGACCAAAGTAACAAAGCCTACCATCAGTAACACACTACGCCGCCAAGGACTCAAATCCTGCAGTGCCAGACCTGTCCCCCTGCTTAAGCCAGTACATGTCCAGGCCCGTCTGATGTTTGCTAGAGTGCATTTGGATGATCCAGAAGAGGATTGGGAGAATGTCATATGGTCAGATGAAACCAAAATATTACTTTTTGTGTTTGGAGAGCAAAGAATGCTGAGTTGCATCCAAAGAACACCATACCTACTGTGAAACATGGGGGTGGAAACATCATGCTTTGGGGGCAGTTTTTCTGCAAAGGGACCAGGACAGACTGGATCTGTGTAAAGGAAAGAATGAATGGGGCCATGTATCGTGAGATTTTGGTGAAAACATCCTTCCATCAGCAAGGGCATTGAAGATGAAAGCGTGGCTGGGTCTTTCAGCATGACAATGATCCCAAACACACCGCCCGGGCAACGAAGGAGTGGCTTCGTAGAAGCATTTCAAGGTCCTGGAGTGGCCTAGCCAGTCTCCAGATCTCATCCCCATAGAAAATCTTTGGAGGGAGTTGAAAGTCCGTGTTGCCCAGCGACAGCCCCAAAACATCACTGCTCTAGAGGAGATCTGCATGGAGGAATGGGCCAAAATACCAGCAACAGTGTGTGAAAACCTTGTGAAGACTTACAGAAAACGTTTGACCTGTGTCATTGCCAACAAAGGGTATATAACAAAGTATTGAGAAACTTTTGTTATTGACCAAATACTTATTTTCCACCATAATTTGCAAACAAATTCATAAAAATCCTACAATGTGATTTTCTGGATATTTTTTTCTAATTTGTCTGTCATAGTTGACGTGTACCTATGATGAAAATTACAGGCCTCTCTCATCTTTTTTAAGTGGGAGAACTTGCACAATTGGTGGCTGACTAAATACTTTTTTCCCCCACTGTAGGTAGCTGACTGTCTCTACTGTCCCTCTATAACAATAAGGAGGTGTGGTAGGTAGGTAGCTGACTGTCTCTACTGTCCCCCTCTATAACAATAAGGGAGGTGTGGTAGGTAGGTAGCTGACTGTCCTCTACTGTCCCTCTATAACAATAAGGAGGTGTGGTAGGTAGGTAGCTGACTGTCTCTACTGTCCCTCTATAACCATTAGGAGGTGTGGTAGGTAGGTAGCTGACTGTCTCTACTGTCCCTCTATAACCATAAGGAGGTGTGGTAGGTAGGTAGCTGACTACTGTCCCTCTATAACAATAAGGAGGTGTGGTAGGTAGGTAGCTGACTGTCTCTACTGTCCCTCTATAACAATAAGGAGGTGTGGTAGGTAGGTAGCTGACTGTCTCTACTGTCCCTCTATAACAATAAGGAGGTGTGGTAGGTAGGTAGCTGACTGTCTCTACTGTCCCTCTATAACAATAAGGAGGTGTGGTAGGTAGCTGACTGTATCTACTGTCCCTCTATAACCATAAGGAGGTATGGTAGGTAGGTAGCTGACTGTCTCTACTGTCCCCTCTATAACAATAAGGAGGTGTGGTAGGTAGGTAGCTGACTGTCTCTACTGTCCCTCTATAACAATAAGGGAGGTGTGGTAGGTAGGTAGCTGACTGTCTCTACTGTCCCTCTATAACAATAAGGAGGTGTGGTAGGTAGCTGACTGCCTCTACTGTCCCTCTATAACCATAAGGAGGTATGGTAGGTAGGTAGCTGACTGTCTCTACTGTCCCTCTATAACAATAAGGAGGTGTGGTAGGTAGGTAGCTGACTGTCTCTACCTGTCCCTCTATAACAATAAGGAGTGTGGTAGGTAGGTAGCTGACTGTCTCTACTGTCCCTCTATAACAATAAGGAGGTGTGGTAGGTAGGTAGCTGACTGTCTCTACTGTCCCACTATAACCATAAGGAGGTATGGTAGGTAGATAGCTGACTGTCTCTACTGTCCCTCTATACCAATAAGGAGGTGTGGTGGTAGGTAGCTGACTGTCTCTACTGTCCCTCTATAACAATAAGGAGGTGTGGTAGGTAGGTAGCTGACTGTCTCTACTGTCCCTCTATAAGCAATAAGGAGGTGTGTAGGTAGGTAGCTGACTGTCTCTACTGTCCCTTTATAACAATAAGGAGGTGTGGTAGGGGTGGTAGCTGACTGTCTCTACTGTCCCTCTATAACAATAAGGAGGTGTGGTAGGTAGGTAGCTGACTGTCTCTACTGTCCCTCTATAACAATAAGGAGGTGTGGTAGGTAGGTAGCTGACTGTCTCTACTGTCCCTCTATAACAATAAGGAGGTGTGGTAGTAGGTAGCTGACTGTCTCTACTGTCCCTCTATAACAATAAGGAGGTGTGGTAGGTAGCTGACTGTCTCTACTGTCCCTCTACTAACCATAAGGAGGTATGGTAGGTAGGTAGCTGACTGTCTCTACTGTCCCTCTATAACAATAAGGAGGTGTTGTAGGTAGGTAGCTGACTGTCTCTACTGTCCCTCTATAACAATAAGGAGGTGTGGTAGGTAGGTAGCTGACTGTCTCTACTGTCCCTCTATAACCATAAGGGAGGTGTGGTAGGTAGGTAGCTGACTGTCTCTACTGTCCCTCTATAACCATAAGGAGGTGTGGTAGGTAGGTAGCTGACTACTGTCCCTCTATAACAATAAGGAGGTGTGGTAGGTAGGTAGCTGACTGTCTCTACTGTCCCTCTATAACAATAAGGAGGTGTGGTAGGTAGGTAGCTGACTGTCTCTACTGTCCCTCTATAACAATAAGGAGGTGTGGTAGGTAGGTAGCTGACTGTCTCTACTGTCCCTCTCATAACAATAAGGAGGTGTGGTTAGGTAGGTAGCTGACTGTCTCTACTGTCCCTCTATAACAATAAGGAGGTGTGGTAGGTAGGTAGCTGACTGTCTCTACTGTCCCTCTATAACAATAAGGAGGTGTGGTAGGTAGGTAGCTGACTGTCTCTACTGTCCCTCTATAACAATAAGGAGGTGTGGTAGGTAGGTAGCTGACTGTCTCTACTGTCCCTCTATAACAATAAGGAGGTGTGGTAGGTAGGTAGCTGACTGTCTCTACTGTCCCTCTATAACAATAAGGAGGTGTGGTAGGTAGGTAGCTGACTGTCTCTACTGTCCCTCTATAACAATAAGGAGGTGTGGTAGGTAGGTAGCTGACTGTCTCTACTGTCCCTCTATAACAATAAGGAGGTGTGGTAGGTAGGTAGCTGACTGTCTCTACTGTCCCTCTATAACAATAAGGAGGTGTGGTAGGTAGGTAGCTGACTGTCTCTACTGTCCCTCTATAACAATAAGGAGGTGTGGTAGGTAGGTAGCTGACTGTCTCTACTGTCCCTCTATAACCATAAGGAGGTGTGGTAGGTAGGTAGCTGACTGTCTCTACTGTCCCTCTATAACAATAAGGAGGTGTGGTAGGTAGGTAGCTGACTGTCTCTACTGTCCCTCTATAACAATAAGGAGGGTGTGGTAGGTAGGTAGCTGACTGTCTCTACTGTCCCTCTATAACAATAAGGAGGTGTGGTAGGTAGGTAGCTGACTGTCTCTACTGTCCCTCTATAACAATAAGGAGGTGTGGTAGGTTAGGTAGCTGACTGTCTCTACTGTCCCTCTATAACAATAAGGAGGTGTGGTAGGTAGGTAGCTGACTGTCTCTACTGTCCCTCTATAACAATAAGGAGGTGTGGTAGGTAGGTAGCTGACTGTCTCTACTGTCCCTCTATAACAATAAGGAGGTGTGGTAGGTAGGTAGCTGACTGTCTCTACTGTCCCTCTATAACCATAAGGAGGTGTGGTAGGTAGGTAGCTGACTGTCTCTACTGTCCCTCTATAACCATAAGGCGGAGGTGTGGTAGGTAGGTAGCTGACTTACTGTCCCTCTATAACAATAAGGAGGGTGTGGTAGGTAGGTAGCTGACTGTCTCTACTGTCCCTCTATAACAATAAGGAGGTGTGTAGGTAGGTAGCTGACTGTCTCTACTGTCCCTCTATAACAATAAGGAGGTGTGGTAGGTAGGTAGCTGACTGTCTCTACTGTCCCTCTATAACCATAAGGAGGTATGGTAGGTAGGTAGCTGACTGTCTCTACTGTCCCTCTTATAACAATAAGGAGTGTGGTAGGTAGGTAGCTGACTGTCTCTACTGTCCCTCTATAACAATAAGGAGGTGTGGTAGGTAGGTAGCTGACTGTCTCTACTGTCCCTCTATAACAATAAGGAGGTGTGGTAGGTAGGTAGCTGACTGTCTCTACTGTCCCTCTATAACAATAAGGAGGTGTGGTAGGTAGGTAGCTGACTGTCTCTACTGTCCCTCTATAACAATAAGGAGGTGTGGTAGGTAGAGCTGACTGTCTCTACTGTCCCTCTCTATAACCATAAGGAGGTATGGTAGGTAGGTAGCTGACTGTCTCTACTGTCCCTCTATAACAATAAGGAGGTGTGGTAGGTAGGTAGCTGACTGTCTCTACTGTCCCTCTATAACAATAAGGGGAGGTGTGGTAGGTAGGTAGCTGACTGTCTCTACTGTCCCTCTATAACAATAAGGAGGTGTGGTAGGTAGGTAGCTGACTGTCTCTACTGTCCCTCTCATAACAATAAGGAGGTGTGGTAGGTAGGTAGCTGACTGTCTCTACTGTCCCTCTATAACAATAAGGAGGTGTGGTAGGTAGGTAGCTGACTGTCTCTACTGTCCCTCTATAACAATAAGGAGGTGTGGTAGGTAGGTAGCTGACTGTCTCTACTGTCCCTCTATAACAATAAGGAGGTGTGGTAGGTAGGTAGTGACTGTCTCTACTGTCCCTCTATACCACAATAAGGAGGTGTGGTAGGTAGGTAGCTGACTGTCTCTACTGTCCCTCTATAACAATAAGGAGGTGTGGTAGGTAGGTAGCTGACTGTCTCTACTGTCCCTCTATAACAATAAGGAGGTGTGGTGGTAGGTAGCTGACTGTCTCTACTGTCCCTCTATAACAATAAGGAGGTGTGGTAGGTAGGTAGCTGACTGTCTCTACTGTCCCTCTATAACAATAAGGAGGTGTGGTAGGTAGGTAGCTGACTGTCTCTACTGTCCCTCTATAACAATAAGGAGGTATGGTAGGTGGTAGCTGACTGTCTCTACTGTCCCTCTATAACAATAAGGGGAGGTGTGGTAGGTAGGTAGCTGACTGTCTCTACTGTCCCTCTATAACCATAAGGAGGTGTGGTAGGTAGGTAGCTGACTGTCTCTACTGTCCCTCTATAACCATAAGGAGGTGTGGTAGGTAGGTAGCTGACTGTCTCTACTGTCCCTCTATAACAATAAGGAGGTGTGGTAGGTAGGTAGCTGACTGTCTCTACTGTCCCTCTATAACAATAAGGAGGTGTGGTAGGTAGGTAGCTGACTGTCTCTACTGTCCCTCTATAACAATAAGGAGGTTGGTAGGTAGGTAGCTGACTGTCTCTACTGTCCCTCTATAACAATAAGGAGGTGTGGTAGGTAGGTAGCTGACTGTCTCTACTGTCCCTCTATAACAATAAGGAGGTGTGGTAGGTAGGTGCTGACTGTCTCTACTGTCCCTCTATAACAATAAGGAGGTGTGGTAGGTAGGTAGCTGACTGTCTCTACTGTCCCTCTATAACAATAAGGGGAGGTGTGGTAGGTAGGTAGCTCGACTGTCTCTACTGTCCCTCTATAACAATAAGGAGGTGTGGTAGGTAGGTAGCTGACTGTCTCTACTGTCCCTCTATAACAATAAGGAGTGTGGTAGGTAGGTAGCTGACTGTCTCTACTGTCCTCTATAACCATAAGGAGGTGTGGTAGGTAGGTAGCTGACTGTCTCTACTGTCCCTCTATAACTATAAGGCAGGTGTCGGTAGGTAGGTAGCTGACTGTCTCTACTGTCCCTCTATAACCATAAGGAGGTGTGGTAGGTAGGTAGCTGACTGTCTCTACTGTCCCTCTATAACAATAAGGAGGTGTGGTAGGTAGGTAGCTGACTGTCTCTACTGTCCCTCTATAACAATAAGGAGGTGTGGTAGGTAGGTAGCTGACTGTCTCTACTGTCCCTCTATAACAATAAGGAGGTGTGGTAGGTAGGTAGCTGACTGTCTCTACTGTCCCTCTATAACAATAAGGAGGTGTGGTAGGTAGGTAGCTGACTGTCTCTACTGTCCCTCTATAACAATAAGGAGGTGTGGTAGGTAGGTAGCTGACTGTCTCTACTGTCCCTCTATAACAATAAGGAGGTGTGGTAGGTAGGTAGCTGACTGTCTCTACTGTCCCTCTATAACAATAAGGAGGTGTGGAGGTAGGTAGCTGACTGTCTCTACTGTCCCTCTATAACAATAAGGAGGTGTGGTAGGTAGGTAGCTGACTGTCTCTACTGTCCCTCTATAACAATAAGGAGGTGTGGTAGGTAGGTAGCTGACTGTCTCTACTGTCCCTCTATAACAATAAGGAGGTGGTAGGTAGGTAGCTGACTGTCTCTACTGTCCCTCTATAACAATAAGGAGGTGTGGTAGGTAGGTAGCTGACTGTCTCTACTGTCCCTCTATAACAATAAGGAGGTGTGGTAGGTAGGTAGCTGACTGTCTCTACTGTCCCTCTATAACAATAAGGAGGTGTGGTAGGTAGGTAGCTGACTGTCTCTACTGTCCCTCTATAACAATAAGGAGGTGTGGTAGGTAGGTAGCTGACTGTCTCTACTGTCCCTCTATAACAATAAGGAGGTGTGGTAGGTAGGTAGCTGACTGTCTCTACTGTCCCTCTATAACAATAAGGAGGTGTGGTAGGTAGGTAGCTGACTGTCTCTACTGTCCCTCTATAACAATAAGGAGGTGTGGTAGGTAGGTAGCTGACTGTCTCTACTGTCCCTCTATAACAATAAGGAGGTGTGGTAGGTAGGTAGCTGACTGTCTCTACTGTCCCTCTATAACAATAAGGAGGTGGGTAGGTAGGTAGCTGACTGTCTCTACTGTCCCTCTAACAATAAGGAGGTGTGGTAGGTAGGTAGCTGACTGTCTCTACTGTCCCTCTATAACAATAAGGAGGTGTGGTAGGTAGGTAGCTGACTGTCTCTACTGTCCCTCTATAACCATAAGGAGGTGTGGTAGGTAGGTAGCTGACTGTCTCTACTGTCCCTCTATAACAATAAGGAGGTGTGGTAGGTAGGTAGCTGACTGTCTCTACTGTCCCTCTATAACAATAAGGAGGTATGGTAGGTAGGTAGCTGACTGTCTCTACTGTCCCTCTATAACAATAAGGAGGTGTGGTAGGTAGGTAGCTGACTGTCTCTACTGTCCCTCTATAACAATAAGGAGGTGTGGTAGGTAGGTAGCTGACTGTCTCTACTGTCCCTCTATAACAATAAGGAGGTGTGGTAGGTAGGTAGCTGACTGTCTCTACTGTCCCTCTATAACCATAAGGAGGTGTGGTAGGTAGGTAGCTGACTGTCTCTACTGTCCCTCTATAACAATAAGGAGGTGTGGTAGGTAGGTAGCTGACTGTCTCTACTGTCCCTCTATAACAATAAGGAGGTGTGGTAGGTAGGTAGCTGACTGTCTCTACTGTCCCTCTATAACAATAAGGGGAGGTGTGGTAGGTAGGTAGCTGACTGTCTCTACTGTCCCACTATAACCATAAGGAGGTATGGTAGGTAGATAGCTGACTGTCTCTACTGTCCCTCTATAACAATAAGGAGGTGTGGTAGGTAGGTAGCTGACTGTCTCTACTGTCCCTCTATAACAATAAGGAGGTGTGGTAGGTAGGTAGCTGACTGTCTCTACTGTCCCTCTATAACAATAAGGAGGTGTGGTAGGTAGGTAGCTGACTGTCTCTACTGTCCCTCTATAACAATAAGGAGGTGTGGTAGGTAGGTAGCTGACTGTCTCTACTGTCCCTCTATAACAATAAGGAGGTGTGGTAGGTAGCTGACTGTCTCTACTGTCCCTCTATAACCATAAGGAGGTGTGGTAGGTAGGTAGCTGACTGTCTCTACTGTCCCTCTATAACAATAAGGAGGTGTGGTAGGTAGGTAGCTGACTGTCTCTACTGTCCCTCTATAACAATAAGGAGGTGTGGTAGGTAGGTAGCTGACTGTCTCTACTGTCCCTCTATAACAATAAGGAGGTGTGGTAGGTAGGTAGCTGACTGTCTCTACTGTCCCTCTATAACAATAAGGAGGTGTGGTAGGTAGGTAGCTGACTGTCTCTACTGTCCCTATATCACAATAAGGAGGTGTGGTAGGTAGCTGACTGTCTCTACTGTCCCTCTATAACCATAAGGAGGTGGTAGGTAGGTAGCTGACTGTCTCTACTGTCCCTCTATAACAATAAGGAGGTGTGGTAGGTAGGTAGCTGACTGTCTCTACTGTCCCTCTATAACAATAAGGAGGTGTGGTAGGTAGGTAGCTGACTGTCTCTACTGTCCCCTCTATAACAATAAGGGAGGTGTGGTAGGTAGGTAGCTGACTGTCTCTACTGTCCCTCTATAACAATAAGGAGGTGTGGTAGGTAGGTAGCTGACTGTCTCTACTGTCCCCTCTATAACAATAAGGAGGTGTGGTAGGTAGGTAGCTGACTGTCTCTACTGTCCCTCTATAACAATAAGGGGAGGTGTGGTAGGTAGGTAGCTGACTGTCTCTACTGTCCCTCTATAACAATAAGGAGGTGTGGTAGGTAGGTAGCTGACTGTCTCTACTGTCCCTCTATAACAATAAGGAGGTGTGGTAGGTAGGTAGCTGACTGTCTCTACTGTCCCTCTATAACAATAAGGAGGTGTGGTAGGTAGGTAGCTGACTGTCTCTACTGTCCCTCTATAACAATAAGGAGGTGTGGTAGGTAGGTAGCTGACTGTCTCTACTGTCCCTCTATAACAATAAGGAGGTGTGGTAGGTAGGTAGCTGACTGTCTCTACTGTCCCTCTATAACAATAAGGAGGTGTGGTAGGTAGGTAGCTGACTGTCTCTACTGTCCCTCTATAACAATAAGGAGGTGTGGTAGGTAGGTAGCTGACTGTCTCTACTGTCCCTCTATAACAATAAGGAGGTGTGGTAGGTAGGTAGCTGACTGTCTCTACTGTCCCTCTATAACAATAAGGAGGTGTGGTAGGTGGTAGCTGACTGTCTCTACTGTCCCTCTATAACAATAAGGAGGTGTGGTAGGTAGGTAGCTGACTGTCTCTACTGTCCCTCTATAACAATAAGGAGGTGTGGTAGGTAGGTAGCTGACTGTCTCTACTGTCCCTCTATAACAATAAGGAGGTGTGGTAGGTAGGTAGCTGACTGTCTCTACTGTCCCTCTATAACAATAAGGAGGTGTGGTAGGTAGGTAGCTGACTGTCTCTACTGTCCCTCTATAACAATAAGGAGGTGTGGTAGGTAGGTAGCTGACTGTCTCTACTGTCCCTCTATAACAATAAGGAGGTGTGGTAGGTAGGTAGCTGACTGTCTCTACTGTCCCTCTATAACAATAAGGAGGTGTGGTAGGTAGGAGCTGACTGTCTCTCACTGTCCCTCTATAACCATAAGGAGGTATGGTAGGTAGATAGCTGACTGTCTCTACTGTCCCTCTATAACAATAAGGAGGTGTGGTAGGTAGGTAGCTGACTGTCTCTACTGTCCCTCTATAACAATAAGGAGGTGTGGTAGGTAGGTAGCTGACTGTCTCTACTGTCCCTCTATAACAATAAGGAGGTGTGGTAGGTAGGTAGCTGACTGTCTCTACTGTCCCTCTATAACAATAAGGAGGTGTGGTAGGTAGGTAGCTGACTGTCTCTACTGTCCCTCTATAACAATAAGGAGGTGTGGTAGGTAGGTAGCTGACTGTCTCTACTGTCCCTCTATAACAATAAGGAGGTGTGGTAGGTAGGTAGCTGACTGTCTCTACTGTCCCTCTATAACAATAAGGAGGTGTGGTAGGTAGGTAGCTGACTGTCTCTACTGTCCCTCTATAACAATAAGGAGGTGTGGTAGGTAGGTAGCTGACTGTCTCTACTGTCCCTCTATAACAATAAGGAGGTGTGGTAGGTAGGTAGCTGACTGTCTCTACTGTCCCTCTATAACAATAAGGAGGTGTGGTAGGTAGGTAGCTGACTGTCTCTACTGTCCCTCTATAACAATAAGGAGGTGTGGTAGGTAGGTAGCTGACTGTCTCTACTGTCCTCTATAACAATAAGGAGGTGTGGTAGGTAGGTAGCTGACTGTCTCTACTGTCCCTCTATAACAATAAGGAGGTGTGGTAGGTAGGTAGCTGACTGTCTCTACTGTCCCTCTATAACAATAAGGAGGTGTGGTAGGTAGCTGACTGTCTCTACTGTCCCTCTATAACAATAAGGAGGTGTGGTAGGTAGGTAGCTGACTGTCTCTACTGTCCCTCTATAACAATAAGGAGGTGTGGTAGGTAGGTAGCTGACTGTCTCTACTGTCCCTCTATAACAATAAGGAGGTGTGGTAGGTAGGTAGCTGACTGTCTCTACTGTCCCTCTATAACAATAAGGAGGTGTGGTAGGTAGGTAGCTGACTGTCTCTACTGTCCCTCTATAACAATAAGAGGTGTGGTAGGTGGTAGCTGACTGTCTCTACTGTCCCTCTATAACAATAAGGAGGTGTGGTAGGTAGGTAGCTGACTGTCTCTACTGTCCCTCTATAACAATAAGAAGGTGTGGTAGGTAGGTAGCTGACTGTCTCTACTGTCCCTCTATAACAATAAGTTGTAGGTAGGTAGCTGACTGTCTCCTACTGTCCCTCTCATAACAATAAGGAGGTGTGGTAGGTAGGTAGCTGACTGTCTCTACTGTCCCTCTCTATAACAATAAGGAGGTGTGGTAGGTAGGTAGCTGACTGTCTCTACTGTCCCTCTATAACAATAAGGAGGTGTGGTAGGTAGGTAGCTGACTGTCTCTACTGTCCCTCTATAACAATAAGGAGGTGTGGTAGGTAGGTAGCTGACTGTCTCTACTGTCCCTCTATAACAATAAGGAGGTGTGGTAGGTAGGTAGCTGACTGTCTCTACTGTCCCTCTATAACAATAAGGAGGTGTGGTAGGTAGGTACTGACTGTCTCTACTGTCCCTCTATAACAATAAGGAGGTGTGGTAGGTAGGTAGCTGACTGTCTCTACTGTCCCTCTATAACAATAAGGAGGTGTGGTAGGTAGGTAGCTGACTGTCTCTACTGTCCCTCTATAACAATAAGGAGGTGTGGTAGGTAGGTAGCTGACTGTCTCTACTGTCCCTCTATAACAATAAGGAGGTGTGGTAGGTAGGTAGCTGACTGTCTCTACTGTCCCTCTATAACAAAAGGAGGTGTGGTAGGTAGGTAGCTGACTGTCTCTACTGTCCCTCTATAACAATAAGGAGGTGTGGTAGGTAGGTAGCTGACTGTCTCTACTGTCCCTCTATAACAATAAGGAGGTGTGGTAGGTAGGTAGTGACTGTCTCTACTGTCCTCTATAACAATAGTGGTGTGTAGGAGGTAGTGAGTTCACTGTCCCTTATAACAATAAGAGGTGTTATGTAGACTGACTGTAGTCCTTTATAATAAGGAGGTGTGGTAGGTGGTATGACTGTCTACTGTCCCTATAACCATAAGGAGGTGTGGTAGGTAGGTAGCTGACTGTCTCTACTGTCCTCTATAACAATAAGGAGGTGTGGAGGTAGGTAGCTGACTGTCTCTACTGTCCCTCTATAACAATAAGGGGAGGTGTGGTAGGTAGGTAGCTGACTGTCTCTACTGTCCCTCTATAACAATAAGGAGGTGTGGTAGGTAGAGCTGACTGTCTCTACTGTCCCTCTACAACAATAAGGAGGTGTGGTAGGTAGATAGCTGACTGTCTCTACTGTCCCTCTATAACAATAAGGAGGTGTGGTAGGTAGGTAGCTGACTGTCTCTACTGTCCCTCTATAACAATAAGGAGGTGTGGTAGGTAGGTAGCTGACTGTCTCTACTGTCCCCTCTATAACAATAAGGAGGTGTGGTAGGTGGTAGCTGACTGTCTCTACTGTCCCTCTATAACAATAAGGAGGTGTGGTAGGTAGGTAGCTGACTGTCTCTACTGTCCTCTATAACAATAAGGGAGGTGTGGTAGGTAGGTAGCTGACTGTCTCTACTGTCCCTCTATAACAATAAGGAGGTGTGGTAGGTAGGTAGCTGACTGTCTCTACTGTCCCTCTATAACAATAAGAAGGTGTGGTAGGTAGGTAGCTGACCTGTCTCTACTGTCCCTCTATAACAATAAGAAGGTGTGGTAGGTAGGTAGCTGACTGTCTCTACTGTCCCCTCTATAACAATAAGGAGGTGTGGTAGGTAGGTAGCTGACTGTCTCTACTGTCCCTCTATAACAATAAGGAGGTGTGGTAGGTAGGTAGCTGACTGTCTCTACTGTCCCTCTATAACAATAAGGAGGTGTGGTAGGTAGGTAGCTGACTGTCTCTACTGTCCCTCTATAACAATAAGGAGGTGTGTAGGTAGGTAGTGACTGTCTCTACTGTCCCTCTATAACAATAAGGAGGTGTGGTAGGTAGGTAGCTGACTGTCTCTACTGTCCCTCTATAACAATAAGGAGGTGTGGTAGGTAGGTAGTTGACTGTCTCTACTGTCCCTCTATAACAATAAGGAGGTGTGGTAGGTAGGTAGCTGACTGTCTCTACTGTCCCTCTATAACAATAAGGAGGTGTGGTAGGTAGGTAGCTGACTGTCTCTACTGTCCCTCTATAACAATAAGGAGGTGTGGTAGGTAGGTAGCTGACTGTCTCTACTGTCCCTCTATAACAATAAGGAGGTGTGGTAGGTAGGTAGCTGACTGTCTCTACTGTCCCCTCTATAACAATAAGGGGAGGTGTGGTAGGTAGGTAGCTGACTGTCTCTACTGTCCCTCTATAACAATAGGGAGTGTGGTAGGTGGGTAGCTGACTGTCTCTACTGTCCCTCTATAACAATAAGGAGGTGTGGTAGGTAGGTAGCTGACTGTCTCTACTGTCCCTCTATAACAATAAGGAGGTGTGGTAGGTAGGTAGCTGACTGTCTCTACTGTCCTCTATAACAATAAGGAGGTGTGGTAGGTGGGTAGCTGACTGTCTCTACTGTCCCTCTATAACAATAAGGAGGTGTGGTAGGTAGGTAGCTGACTGTCTCTACTGTCCTCTGTAGCTCAGCTGGTAGAGCACGGCGCCCCCTTGTAACGCCAAGGTAGTTGGGTTCGATCCCCGGGACCACCCATACACAAAAAAATTTATGCACGCATGACTGTAAGTCGCTTTGGATAAAAGTGTCTGCTAAATGGCATATTATTATTATTATTATTATTATTATTATAACCATAAGGAGGTGTGGTAGGTAGGTAGCTGACTGTCTCTACTGTCCCTCTATAACCATAAGGAGGTGTGGTAGGTAGGTAGCTGACTGTCTCTACTGTCCCTCTATAACAATAAGGAGGTGTGGTAGGTAGGTAGCTGACTGTCTCTACTGTCCCTCTATAACAATAAGGAGTGTGGTAGGTAGCTGACTGTCTCTACTGTCCCTCTATAACAATAAGGAGGTGTGGTAGGTAGGTAGTGACTGTCTCTACTGTCCCTCTATAACAATAAGGAGGTGTGGTAGGTAGGTAGCTGACTGTCTCTACTGTCCCTCTATAACAATAAGGAGGTGTGGTAGGTAGGTAGCTGACTGTCTCTACTGTCCCTCTATAACAATAAGGAGGTGTGTAGGTAGGTAGCTGACTGTCTCTACTGTCCCTCTATAACAATAAGGAGGTGTGGTAGGTAGGTAGCTGACTGTCTCTACTGTCCCTCTATAACAATAAGAAGGTGTGGTAGGTAGGTAGCTGACTGTCTCTACTGTCCCTCTATAACAATAAGAAGGTGTGGTAGGTAGGTAGCTGACTGTCTCTACTGTCCCTCTATAACAATAAGGAGGTGTGGTAGGTAGGTAGCTGACTGTCTCTACTGTCCCTCTATAACAATAAGGAGGTGTGGTAGGTAGGTAGCTGACTGTCTCTACTGTCCCTCTATAACAATAAGGAGGTGTGGTAGGTAGGTAGCTGACTGTCTCTACTGTCCCTCTATAACAATAAGGAGGTGTGGTAGGTAGGTAGCTGACTGTCTCTACTGTCCCTCTATAACAATAAGGAGGTGTGGTAGGTAGGTAGCTGACTGTCTCTACTGTCCCTCTATAACAATAAGGAGGTGTGGTAGGTAGGTAGCTGACTGTCTCTACTGTCCCTCTATAACAATAAGGAGGTGTGGTAGGTAGGTAGCTGACTGTCTCTACTGTCCCTCTATAACCATAAGGAGGTGTGGTAGGTAGGTAGCTGACTGTCTCTACTGTCCCTATATCAATAAGGAGGTGTAGTGTAGGTAGCTGACTGTCTCTACTGTCCTCCTATAACAATAAGGAGGTGTGGTAGGTAGGTAGCTGACTGTCTCTACTGTCCCTCTATAACAATAAGGAGGTGTGGTAGGTAGGTAGCTGACTGTCTCTACCTGTCCCTCTATAACAATAAGGAGGTGTGGTAGGTAGGTAGCTGACTGTCTCTACTGTCCCTCTATAACAATAAGGAGGTGTGGTAGGTAGGTAGCTGACTGTCTCTACTGTCCCTCTATAACAATAAGGAGGTGTGGTAGGTAGGTAGCTGACTGTCTCTACTGTCCCTCTATAACAATAAGGAGGTGTGGTAGGTAGGTAGCTGACTGTCTCTACTGTCCCTCTATAACAATAAGGAGGTGTGGTAGGTAGGTAGCTGACTGTCTCTACTGTCCTCTGTAGCTCAGCTGGTAGAGCACGGCGCTTGTAAACGCCAAGGTAGTGGGTTCGATCCCGGGACCACCCATACACAAAAAAATTTATGCACGCATGACTGTAAGTCGCTTTGGATAAAAGTGTCTGCTAAATGGCATATTATTATTATTATTATTATTATTATTATAACCATAAGGAGGTGTGGTAGGTAGGTAGCTGACTGTCTCTACTGTCCCTCTATAACCATAAGGAGGTGTGGTAGGTAGGTAGCTGACTGTCTCTACTGTCCCTCTATAACAATAAGGAGGTGTGGTAGGTAGGTAGCTGACTGTCTCTACTGTCCCTCTATAACAATAAGGAGGTGTGGTAGGTAGCTGACTGTCTCTACTGTCCTCTATAACAATAAGGAGGTGTGGTAGGTAGGTAGCTGACTGTCTCTACTGTCCCTCTATAACAATAAGGAGGTGTGGTAGGTAGGTAGCTGACTGTCTCTACTGTCCCTCTATAACAATAAGGAGGTGTGGTAGGTAGGTAGCTGACTGTCTCTACTGTCCCTCTATAACAATAAGGAGGTGTGGTAGGTAGGTAGCTGACTGTCTCTACTGTCCCTCTATAACAATAAGGAGGTGTGGTAGGTAGCTGACTGTCTCTACTGTCCCTCTATAACAATAAGGAGGTGTGGTAGGTAGGTAGCTGACTGTCTCTACTGTCCCTCTATAACAATAAGGAGGTGTGGTAGGTAGGTAGCTGACTGTCTCTACTGTCCCTCTATAACAATAAGGATGTGTGGTAGGTAGGTAGCTGACTGTCTCTACTGTCCCTCTATAACAATAAGGAGGTGTGGTAGGTAGCTGACTGTCTCTACTGTCCCTCTATAACAATAAGGAGGTGTGGTAGGTAGGTAGCTGACTGTCTCTACTGTCCCTCTATAACAATAAGGAGGTGTGGTAGGTAGGTAGCTGACTGTCTCTACTGTCCCTCTATAACCATAAGGAGGTGTGGTAGGTAGGTAGCTGACTGTCTCTACTGTCCCTCTATATCAATAAGGCCTGAGGTTGTGGAGTGCCTGGATACGGCCCTTAGCCGTGGTATATTGGCCATATACCACAAACCCCCTGAGGTGCCTTATTGCTATTATAAACCGGTTACCAAGGTAATTAGACCAATAAAAATAAATGTTTTGTCATACCCGTGGTATACGGTCTGATATAGAAATAAAAAGAGAGACTCACTCTAGGAGCTCAGATGCAATAATTGAATAACCTGATAACTGACGTTTGGACAGACAAGCTGTCTTCATCAGGGTATAATGACAAACACTGCGGGTCACTAGTTTATATATTGTCAAAGGACACACGCAGGTGTCTGTAATCATGGCCAGGTGTGGCTTGATATCATTGGTTAATTTACAGATATAAATAGAACATAAAAAACATGAATAGATAGCATATGATCATAGATACAACTTGGCTACATAGGCCTACAAACATTTACAATGAATACCAAAATCACAATAATCACAAGAATGGCTTCAGATCAAAGTCTACATTGAGACTGAAGGGAGCAAAGGTCTTTAAATTAAAGATCCAGACGGCCTCTCGTTTTAACAATAAGTTGTCAAGGTCATCCCCTCTCCTATGGAGGGTGACGTGTTCGATGCGGATATAACCTAGGGACGAAATAGAGTGGTTCCCTTACTAAAAGTGGGTCGCAACTGGGCACCTCCAGTTTTTGCACCTAATGGTGCTATGATGCTCCGAGATTTGTACTTTTAATTCGCGCTTTGTTTTACCCATAATTTTTACCACAAGGACAAGTTATAAGATAAATAACTGCCTTAGTGGAGCACGTGATAACACCTTTGATTGGGATCTGTTTCCCTGTTTGGGGGTTTGAAGGATCTACGTTTGTAGGTGCCATTGCATTGAGCACAGCCATTACACTTGTAGTTTCCATCCGGTAGAGGCGCAAATGGACGTTGTGCGGGGGTATTTTAGGGGTGGTAAATCAGACTTGACCAATTGATCTTTGAGATTTCTGCCCCGCGAGAATACGACCAAGGAGGGTCCGAAAACACATTACCGATACTGTCATCGGATCTTAGAATGTGCCAATGTTAGTGAACGATTCCCTTAATTTGTTCAGAGCACTTTGAATAGCGTGTAGTTAGAAGGCAAGAATGCTTCTTTTGCGAGACTGTCCCTGAAAGAGGTCAAGTCTCGATTTGTTTGGGATTTTCTCAATGGCAGTATTAATCTGACCATTTTTGTACCCCCTCTCCTTGAATTTGCTTTGCGTCTCAGCCATATTTCTGTCGAAATCTGATTGTTTTTTTTGCAAATTCTTTTGATTCGACAGAATTGGATGTAGGGCAAACTGTTTTTCAAGGGAAGCGGCTGAAAGTTATCAGCCCTCAACAAACTGTTACGATCAGTAGGTTTCCTGTAAAGATCAGTGTATAGAACATTATCCTCACACAAAATCAAGATCAAGGAAACTGATTTGACCAGTGGCGGCTGGCCGATAGAGGGCGCTAGGGCGCCGCCCCCTTAAATAAAATTATTTTAAAAAATAAAAAAATAAAAAATAATAATAATAATAATAATAAAAACATCAGTATGTCAATATTTGTGTGTTTGAAATATGGAATGCACACAGTAATATGTGTAAGATATGATAGAAAATCATATTCGCAACCTTTCCTCTGCCTGTCAAACGCCTCGTCAGCTCTGGGCGATACAGAAAGTGCCCCGAGGAGGCGGGTCTACGTAGCAGTTAAGCCAATTGCTAATTTAAGATATGAATGTATGACATAAAATGTAGTCAATAAGCGATCTTAAATCGAATCCAAGGAGGGGCGATTATTTTACCGCCTTCAAGCTCGCCTCCCTGATAAAATAAGGACCGGGGTCCAGTGACGCCATTTTTACTAGACAACAATGGCGAAACGCAAACGTTACTCCTCCAAGACCCAACCCTAACTCGGTGAAATCTCTCCTCCAAGATCCGTTTGAGAGGAGAACTTTGTCAGAGAAAGTTCGGGTGAAAGAGCTGGGCCCAGATCAACCTGACCTCTCAATCAGACAGCAGGCTAGCGAGAAAGGGAAGCAGTATATGCGCGGCTTCTCCCGTAGCTGGTACACCAGGAAGGCTTGGCTAGCTGGGTGCACTGATGCTAATGCTTTATTTTGCTTTCCGTGCTTGCTTTTTAAACACGACGGGTCAGATTCAGCATGGACAGGTACCGGAGTGAGGGATATGAAGCACCTGTCAGAGAAGGTAAAGAAACATGAGAACACCAGGGCACACATGGACAACTCTGTAAAGCTAGCTGTATTAGGAAGGGTGAACATTGCTACGCAGCTGGATGACGGCCACAGGATTGCGGTGAGGAAACACAATGAGGAGGTGGATAAAAACAGGCACATTCTATCCAAAATTATCGATTGTGTGAAGTTCTGTGGGGCTTTTGAGTTGGCCTTGCGTGGGCACGAGGAGACTGACTCCTCAGACAACCCCGGCATTTTCCGGGGCTTAGTGGATTTTGTTGCCTCTCGACAGTGTGCTGGAGGAGCACCTGAAGACAGCTACCGTTTTTAAGGGCACGTCAAAGACGATACAGAACGAGCTGTTGGACTGTATGCTGTCAATGCTTAAGGATTACATCCTGGAGGAAGTAAAAGAGTGCTGATTTTATCGCCATTCAAGCTGACGAGACGACTGACGTTTCCACCCACTGCCAGTTGGTGCTTGTGTGAGTGATTATCATAGAGCCGTCACAATTATATTTGTTTTAGTATTTTAAAAGGAAAGAGAAGACACAATCAGACGTTGATAATAATGCAGGAAAGTACTACACAGTTTGTAATAATTATTCAGGTGTCCACCAGGTCAATTTCTAGAAGAGGCCTAGTTGTTATTGAATATTAACTTTATTGCTAAGTGAACAGCAGAACAAAATTATGTTGCATCCCTCTCACAAATGTAATAGAAAAAGGCTTTAAAACGTAATAACATCAGTTAATTATGTACATCACAGGTTAAAAGCAGTTACTAGACATAGTTTGTGTGTATATACACACTGTCTGTCTGTCTGTCTGTCTGTCTGTCTGTCTATATATATATATAAGTCACTGGTTGTGTGTTGAGGGGGAATTACAGTGAGTTAAGAAGTCTGATTGCAAGTTATCAAATTAAACTTTATTTTTGGACCCAGGCCTCAATTCCCTCTTTGTGTGGGGACAGCGCATCTGACGAGCAGCAACAGCCCATCAAGCGACGGAGGATGCTGGGACCAGGAGAACAACAGAGGTTGGCTATAGAGGTAAGTTGTGATGTAATTGTCAGTGTTTCCCACCTAGAACTTTTTTCAGGCCTGGTAGTATGTAGCCAAAACCCTGAACAATCAGCACCTTGGTAATCATATACTTGAGTTGGACATAGGCATGTGTCAGTCAGGATCACTTGCATCAAAATAGCTTAATTGCAAATTAAAGCTGATGATGTATCTTTTACAGGTATGTGATACCATCCTGAGTCATGCCAAAGAGAGGTTCTCCTTCACCCAGCACCTCATCAGCGCAACACTATTGCACGGAGAGTTGTTCCCACAACACAGTGTGAAGTTCCCCGATACAGCGCTTGAAACAACCGTGGAGCGTACCCCATGTTGAACAAGGCCAAGCTCAAAACCAAACTGTCCCTCATCTATGAGAACAGTGAGTTCAAGGCTTGTAGTGGTGCAGTGCCCCTGTACCAGTTCTTCATGGAGAACAACCTTCAGAGCACTTTCACAGAGACTGCCAGCCTCCTCAAGATCCTCATCACCACACCCATGACAACTGCTGAGTCAGAAAGGTGCTTCTCTACACTGAAAAGGATCAAGACCTTCCTGAGAAACAGCATGACACAGGATCGCCTGAACGCTCTGGCCATGCTCTCCATGGAGAAGAAACTTGTCAGGGACATTCCTGACTTTAATCAAAGGGTCATTGAGAGGTTTGCCACTCAGAAGGACAGACGGGCAAAATTCCTGTACAAATAAGATGACAGACACACACACACAGAGCAGCTCTGGCCGCATGTTTCTTTGTATATAGTTGACCTTAGCATAAAAATCCAGTTATATATGGTACTCTAGAAAGTCTTAATAGTGTCTTTGCTAATATTACTGTATATATGTTGTTTTGTATCAATTAATTGTTGCAGTTCTGGAGCACATTAACAATTAGTCACATTTAGTATGATCATAAAATACTGTATGCTATTCTTCCAGTCAAAGGTTTGAGTTCATCCACTTGATATCCATTTCTATATTATACATCCTTTCATACAGTGTAAGATTTCCTATAAACTTTATAATAATTTCATGTTATTGTCCACTTTCCACTCTGTTCTGACAGCATGCCTGTTGCGTTGCCTGTTTACTACCAATGGTGAAAAGTTCACTTTAAATGCAAATGAAAGGCTTGGGTTTGTGTAATATGTTTTTGTGTAAGAATGCCTCAACTTTTTAATATTGGCATTAAATAATTACTGAATGTTTCACTGAGCACTGCTGTCCTGCAGTTTGTGTTAAAATATATCGCGATGGTTACAGGAAAAAAAAAGTATGGCACAGCCCCACCGAGAATATTTTTCACCAGCCGCCACTGGATTTGACGCGTGTCAGATTGCATAGTATATCTCAGGTACTCAGAACAACAGTTAAGAAAAGCATGGAATGCCTGGAGCTGTTTTGCATCACCCCTCCACATAACAAAAATATCATAGATGTACCGTTTCCAAATAATAATTTTAGGGCAAGAAAACGTTTTTGAGAGGATTGAGAATTGACTGGCTTCAATACCGCCCTCGTGTGGAATATTCGTGTATAACGACTCAAAATCAAAAGTAACTAACAAAGTATTCTCAGGAGAGGATCAAGAGAATCAATAGAGATCATACTGCTGGTGTCCTTTACAACGGAGGGTAGCTGATAAAGGGGCATTACTGCATCAATGATAAAGGAGCCATTACTGCATCAATTATAAAGGAGCCATTACTGCATCAATTATAAAGGAGCCATTACTGCATCAATGCCCGCTACAAAAGGGCGCCCTGGAGATTTTGTAACATTCTTGTGTAATTTCGGCAAAGTATAGAAAGTGGCAATTTTAGGGTGTTGAAAAGCCAAAAAGTTGTGTTATTTTTTGGTGATTTGACCAGAACTTAAATACCCATCTAGGACAGTAAAGATAGTGTTCTGAAATTGGGAAATGGGGTCACTTCTGAGTTTCTTGTAAAAGGTGTTATCAAGCAGTTGTCTGTGACACTCATTTACATAAACTGTCCTATCCATGAGTACAACCGACCCACCCTTATCAGCAGGGCGGGTAAGGACTGACATATCGGATTGTAAATCAAGCAACATATTTTTCAACGAGTCTGCAATATGTCTCAATAGAGTGATTGCGATTGGCTGGAGGTACAAAATAACTCTTACTTCTAAAAGGAGTCGAAGTACAGTGGCTTGCGAAAGTATTCACCAACTTGCCATTTTTCCTATTTTGTTGCCTTACAACCTTTAATTATAATGGATTTTTTGGGGGTTTGTATCATTTGATTTACACAACATGCCTACCACTTTGAAGATGCAAAATATTTTTTTTATTGTGAAACAAACAAGAAATAAGACAGAAAAACTGAAAACTTGAGTGTGCATAACCATTCACCCCCAAAGTCAATACTTTGTAGAGCCACCTTTTTGCAGCAATTACAGCTGCAAGTCTCTTGGGGTATGTCTCTATAAGCTTGGCACATCTAGCCACTGGGATTTTTGCCCATTCTTCAAGGCAAAACTGCTTCAGCTCCTTGAAGTTGGATGGGTTCCACTGGTGGACAGCAATCTTTAAATCATACCACAGATTCTCACTTGGATTGAGGTCTGGGCTTTGACTAGGCCATTCCAAGACATTTAAATGTTTCCCCCTTAAACCACTTGAGTGTTGCTTTAGCAGTATGCTTAGGGTCATTGTCATGCTGGAATATGAACCTCTGTCCCAGTCTCAAATCTCTGGAAAGACTGAAACAGGTTTCCCTCAAGAATTTCCCTGTATTTAGCGCCATCCATCATTCCTTCAATTCTGACCAGTTTCCCAGTCCCTGCCGATGAAAAACATCCCCCTTTTAATGCCTTGCAAAAGTATTCATCCCCTTTGGTGTTTTTTCCTATTTTGTTGCATTACAACCTGTAATTGAAATGTATTTTTATTTGGATTTCATGTAATGGACATACACAAAATAGTCAAAATTGGTGAAGTGAATGTAAAAAAAAAAATTGTTTCAAAAAATAGAAATAACGGAAAAGTGGTGTGTGCATATGTATTCACCCCCTTTGCTATGAAGCCCCTAAATAAGATCTGGTGAAACCAATTACCTCCAGAAGTCACATAATTAGTTAAATAAAGTCCACCTGTGTGCAATCTAAGTGTCACATGATCTGTCACATGATCTCAGTATATATACACCTGTTCTGAAAGGCCCCAGAGTCTGCAACACCACTAAGCAAGGGGCACCACCAAGCAAGCGGCACCATGAAGACCAAGGAGCTCTCCAAACAGGTCAGGGACAAAGTTGTGGAGAATTACAGATCAGGGTTGGAGTTATAAAAAAATATCCAAAACTTTGAACATCCCACGGAGCACCATTAAATCCATTATTTAAAAATTGAAAGAATATGGCACCACAACAAACCTGCCAAGAGAGGGCCACCCACCAAAACTCACGGACCAGGCAAGGAGGGCATTAATCAGAGAGGCAACAAAGAGACCAAAGATAACCCTGAAGGAGCTGCAAAGCTCCACAGCGGAGACTGGAATATCTGTCCATAGGACCACTTTAAGCCGTACACTCCACAGAGCTGGGCTTTATGGAAGAGTGGCCAGAAAAAAAAGCCATTGCTTAAAGAAAAAATAAGCAAACATGTTTTGTGTTCGCCAAAAGGCATGTGGGAGACTCCCCAAACATATGGAAGAAGGTACTCTGGTCAGATGAGACTAAAATTTAGCTTTTTGGCCATCAAGGAAAACGCTATGTCTGGCACAAACCCAACACCTCTCATCACCCCGAGAACACCATCCCCACAGTGAAGCATGGTGGTGGCAGCATCATGCTGTGGGGATGTTTTTCATCGGCAGGGACTGGGAAACTGGTCAGAATTGAAGGAATGATGGATGGCGCTAAATAGAGGGAAATTCTTGAGGGAAACCTGTTTCAGTCTTCCAGAGATTTGAGACTGGGACAGAGGTTCACCTTCCAGCAGGACAATGACCCTAAGCATACTGCTAAAGCAACACTCGAGTGGTTTAAGGGGAAACATTTAAATGTCTTGGAATGGCCTAGTCAAAGCCCAGACCTCAATCCAATTGAGAATCTGTGGTATGACTTAAAGATTGCTGTACACCAGCGGAACCCATCCAACTTGAAGGAGCTGGAGCAGTTTTGCCTTGAAGAATGGGCAAAAATCCCAGTGGCTAGATGTACCAAACGTATAGAGACATACCCCAAGAGACTTGCAGCTGTAATTGCTGCAAAAGGTGGCTCTGCAAAGTATTGACTTTGGGGGGTGAATAGTTATGCACACTCAAGTTTTCAGTTTTTCTGTCTTATTTCTTGTTTGTTTCTGTCACATCTCCTCCCGGTGCTCCCCTCTGATTCGCCGGTCTACTGAGCCACCGGTCTGAGCGCACCACCTCGGCAACACCGGAATGGAAACCCAACGCACCCTAAGCAGACTTTATTATAGACAGACTTCTCCCCATCTTAGCTACTGTTGTATCAATATGTTTTGACCATGACAGTTTACAATCCAGGGTTACTCCAAGCAGTTTAGTCTCCTCAACTTGCTCAACTTCCACATTATTCCCTCTCTCCCCCTCTCTCTCATTCTCCCCCTCTCCCTCTCCCCCTCTCTCCCTCTCCCCCTCTCTCCCCCTCTCCCTCTCTCTCTCATTCTCCCCCCTCTCTCCCTCTCTCTCGCTCCCTCTCCCCCTCTCTCCCTCTCCCCCTCTCTCTCTCTTCCCCTCTCCCTCTCTCTCTCCCCCTCTCCCTCTCCCCCTCTCCCTCTCTCTGCTCTCCCACCTCCCGCTCTCTCCCTCTTCCTCTCTCTCCCTCTCCCCATCTCTCCCTCCCTTCCCTCTCCCCCCCCACTTTCCCCCTCTCCCCTCTCCCTCTCCCCCTCACCTGCTCACCCCCCTCTCCCTCTCTCCTGCTCTCCCTCTCTCCCTCCCTCTTCCCCCTCTCTCCCCCTCCCACTCTCCCTCTCTATCTTCCCTGTA
Source organism: Coregonus clupeaformis (assembly GCF_020615455.1). NCBI lineage: Eukaryota > Metazoa > Chordata > Actinopteri > Salmoniformes > Salmonidae > Coregonus > Coregonus clupeaformis. The sequence continues at coordinate 44,172,681 of NC_059212.1, read as the reverse complement.
CAGTAGGTTATCTCCCCTAAGCAGATTCTATTACAGTGAGCTACAAAATGACTTAGCTTCACCTGGGAACTTATACCCCCTGGCATTGTCTGTTTGTCTGTCAGAGCATGTGTGTGTGTGCCTGTCATCGCAGGAGGAAGGTTACAGACCAGAGGAGAGCCCATTACTCAGCCACCTTTAACACAGAGTCTGTCATCGCAGGAGGAAGGTTACAGACCAGAGGAGAGCCCATTACTCAGCCACCTTTAACACTGTGTGTGTCATCGCAGGAGGAAGGTTACAGACCATTTACATTTTAGTCATTTAGCAGACGCTCTTATCCAGAGCGACTTACAGTTAGTGAATATATATTTTTTTATACTGGCCCCCGTGGGAATCGAACCCACAACCCTGGCGTTTCAAACGCCATGCTCTATCAACTGAGCTACATCCCTGCCGGCCATTCCCTCCCCTACCCTGGACGACACTGGGCCAATTGTGTGCCGCCCATGAGTCTCCCGGTCGCGGCCGGCTGCGACAGAGCCTGGATTCGAACCAGGATCTCTAGTGGCACAGTTAGCACTGCAATGCAGTGCCTTAGACCACTGCGCCACTCAGGAGCTCATTACTTAGACCACTGCGCCAGACCAGAGGAGAGCCCATTACTCAGCCACCTTTAACTAAACCCTGGGAACAGCCACCTTTAACACAGAGTCTCGTGATGTGAACTGGGGCCCACGGTCAGAGACGATGTCTTCCGGAAGGCCGTAATGCCGGAAGAGCTGCTGGAAGAGTGCCTCAGCGACCTGGAGAGCTGCTGGAAGAGTGCCTCAGCGACCTGGAGAGCTGCTGGAAGAGTGCCTCAGCGACCTGGAGAGCTGCTGGAAGAGTGCCTCAGCGACCTGGAGAGCTGCTGGAAGAGTGCCTCAGCGACCTGGAGAGCTGCTGGAAGAGTGCCTCAGCGACCTGGAGAGCTGCTGGAAGAGTGCCTCAGCGACCTGGAGAGCTGCTGGAAGAGTGCCTCAGCGACCTGGAGAGCAGTGGGGAGACCAGGAAGAGGGATTAAACGACAGGACTTATACAATTAGTGGGTGTGGCCTCCCTCTCCGGATGTCCGCATCTACGTCCCAGACCACAGGAGCTACGACTCGGGAGGATGGAATTATGGGCGCGTTCTGGACAGGACCCTCCCCCGAATCGTGGAGACGGGACAGAGCATCGGCCTTGGTGTTCTTAGAACCTGGGCGATAGGTCAGCGTGAAGTCAAACCTTGTGAAGAAAAGGGCCCACATTTCTCGGCGCGGATTCAGCCTCCTCGCTGTCCGTATGTACTCCAGGTTCCGATGGTCGGTGAGAATGACGAATGGTTCCTTGGCGCTCTCCAGCCAGTGTCTCCACTCCTCTAATGACAACTTCACCACCAGCAGCTCACGATCACCAACGTCGTAATTCCTCTCTGCAGGGGACAGTTTCTTGGAGTAAAACGCACACGGGTACAACTTCTGTGGGTTACCCTGTCGTTGAGACAGAACTGCCCCCATGCCTACCTCTCAAGCGTCCACCTCCACCACAAAGGATGTCGTGGGATCTGGGTGTTTGAGCACTGAGACGGAGGTGAAACAGAAGGCCTCATCGGCTGCTGGGTTCCACACCAACCTACGGCGCCCTCCTTTAAGTAGAGAGGTGAGAGGAGCGGCGACAGAGCTGAAGTTCCTGATGAAGCAGCGGTAGGAGTTGGCAAACCCCAAAGACCGTTGTAACCCCTTTAAGGTGGTTGGAACTGGTCATGACCTGGCTGCAGCTACCTTCTTGTCGTCCGTCTTCACACCCTGCCGTAATTGCAGTGGAATGATCAAAAATACATTTAAAACAGAGCCATGAACCCCTCATAAGAATCAAGCTCCTCCTCTCTCCCAGACGGCCGTAGCCCACGCCAACGCCTGCCCAGTCAGCAGAGAAATCACCGTGGCAACCTAGGACCTCTCGGTGGTGGGAGCTCCCCTCTGAATGTGAAAAATAGAGAGCGCACTGAAGTAGGAAGCCACGGCATTTTGATGGTGTACCGTCATATTTACCCGGGAGGGATAAATGGGCATCGCTGACCTGAGCGGGTGGCTGAATGGGCTGATGTGCAGGCTCGTTGGTTGTAGAGTATCCTCCACTGGATGAAGACACCTCCTGGGTGTTTGTTCGAGACGTTGCACACTGCGAAGAACCTCCTCCATAACCGATCCCAGTTGTGCCAGCTGGTCATTGTGTTGACGTAGTCAAGCTAACCCTGTTCATCGACCGTCTGAGAGATATCCAAATTTCCTGCTGCTTCCATGGTTTGAGTCGGTATTCTGTAACAATGACGCTGTGAGTCAAGAAGCAGGTGCAACGTTTATTAAAACAACAACCGAGACAGCGTAACAGGGGCGATATAGCATAAACACAGGAACAATACCTACTGAGGACTAAACGCAAGGGAGGGACATATAAAGGGGAGGTAATGAGGAAGGTAATGGAGTCCAGGTGTGAATCATAATGATCTGCAGGTGTGCGTAATGATGGTTGCCAGGTGTGTGTATTGATGGATGCCAGGTGTGTGTAATGATGGATGCCAGGTGTGCGTAATGATGGTTGCCAGGTGTGCGTAATGATGGCTGCCAGGTGTGCGTAATGATGGTTGCCAGGTGTGCGTAATGATGGTTGCCAGGTGTGCGTAATGATGGTTGCCAGGACCGGTGGTTAGTATTCCGGCGGCGACGTCGCACGCCAGAGGGGAGGAGCAGGAGTAGACGTGACAACAACAAACTACAGGAAAGCAGGTAGCCTAGCGGTTAGAGAGAAGGGCCAGTAAGCGAAAAAGGTGCTTGCTTGTTTCGAATACCTGAGCCGGCACAGTGAAACATTTGTCAATGTGCTCTTGAGCAAGGCACTTACAACAAAATGTGGATTAAGTTAAGGGTTATGAATACTTTCTGTAGGCACCGTTGATAATGGGAGACCTATGGGGCGGCGCACAATTGGCCCAGCGTCGTCCAGGGGAGGGGAGGGATTGGCCGGCAGGGATGTAGCTCAGTTGGTAGAGCATGGTGTTTGCAACGCCAGGGTTGTGGGTTCGATTCCCACGGGGGGCCAGTATGGAGAAGAAGAAAAAATGTAAATGTAAAATAATTGCAGTCCCTGGCTGTGGCTGTACTCTCTGAGGGTAGAGTTGGGATATGCAAAAAAAACACATTTCCAACTCACACATACGTGTGTGAAACAGGACAATTATAAGCACCAGCCAAATAATTTTTTATGATTTTAATGCTACACAGCCTGTGTGACGTGATTCTGAAATAGGTAATTTGGGATCCTCTGGCTGCACGAAGGAATCAAGAATCAGAATCAGAAAAGCAGCGGGTCACATGATCACCAGGAGGCGGGGCCCGTCGCGTCCCACCCGCCAGTAGCAGCACACGTCGATCCAGCCCCAGGCTCCACGGAGAATGCGGAGATTACTCGAGTAACGGTACGCTACAATATTTATGTGGGAGAAATGATCTTCGTGTGATAAAACGACCGAATATGCGTCGTCGCGCGCATCAATAAACCGCACATAAAACAACAACAACAACAACAACAACAACAACAACAACAAACGGCTGAACAGTGTTTTCAGCTCGACACGAAACCCAACAGCTCCAGCCAAGCAGAACCATTGTCTGAATATACGTTTAGGATGGCCTGGATAGGCAAGGTAAGACGGATTCTCCCATTAAACAAGGGCTAAATTGATCAACAGACGGTATTTAATTCTGTGTGATTCAAAACGAGCATAACATTGATTGAGCAGTGTGAGAGTTAGTGTTGTGAATATTAGACGTTGGTGTTTTCCGTTGGACGCTCGGGTCCTTCTGTTCCTTCTCTGTCCTCTTTTTTTTTTTTGTTGACCACCAATTGTGGTTGACTGGTGGGTTAACGGTCAATCGGTTACAATGTAACGGGAAACATGAATGCAGAGGCCCACCAGTATCAAACGATAACGGTTGATCTGGTTTGTATCCATGGTGCATGTGGATTCCCCTTAGCCTATGTTTAGAGAACAGGGTCTGGGATGTGTGCAAATAACTCTTTAATAATGCTTCCATTACCTAAAGTTGATTGAAGTCCCACATTTATTACCATACCATTGGGCCATTGTGGTATACAATTTGAGCTCGAATTGACGTTATAAATAGACGTATCATCAATTTAAATGGCCGGCAGTGACTCCAAATAACCTATTATGTTTGTAAACAAACATGATAATACAACAGAGAAGTCAAATCTAATTGTATTTGTCACATGCGCCGACTACAACGGGTGAAATGCTTTACTGACAAGCCCTTAACCAATGATGCAGAGTTAAACAAGAATGGAACCTTTGTTTTTCCGCTGCTGCTACTCGCTGTTTATTATCATCTATGCATAGTCACTTTACCCCTACCTACATGTACAAATTACCTGGACTAACCTGTACCCCCGCACATTGACTCGGTACCGGTACCCCCTGTATATAGCCTCTTTATTGTTATTTTATTGTGTTACTTTCTATTTTTTTGTTCTACATTTTTGACTTTAGTTTATTTTGGTAAATATTTTCTTAACTCTATTTTCTTAAAACTGCATTGTTGGTTAAGGGCTTGTAAGGAATAATTTCACAGTAATGTCTACACCTGTTGTATTCAGGGCATGTGGTCCTCTGTAGCTCAGCTGGTAGAGCACAGCGCTTGTAACGCCAAGGTAGTGGGTTCGATCCCCGGGACCACCCATACACAAAAATGTATGCACGCATGACTGTAAGTCGCTTTGGATAAAAGCGTCTGCTAAATGGCATATTATTATTATTATTAAATACAATTAGATTTTATTTGCTATACAGGGAGTACAGTACCAGATCAATGTTTGAGGTAGATATGTACACGAAGGCAGGGTAACGTGACTAGGCATCAGGTTCAAATCAAATTAAATTGTATTGGTCTCATACACATATTTAGAAGATGTTATTGCAGGTGAAATAATGCTTGTGTAGATAATAATAATATTAATAATAATAACATTAAGAACAGATGATGAGTTTAAATGTGTGTTTGTGTTCTGTCGAAATGTGTGTGTGTCTTATGTAGGGTTTTGTGTGAGAGTGTCAGTGTAGTGTGAGTGAGTGTGTATATATAGTCTTGTGAGTGTGCATAGAGTCAGTGCACAATAGGGTCAGTGCAGATAGTCCGGGTAACCATTCATTAACTATTTATTTCTTATGGCTTGGGGGTAGAAGCTGTCCCAGAGCTCCGGTACCATTTACCGGATGGTAACAGAGTGCACAGTCTATGACTAGGGTGGCTGGAGTCTTTTGCAATTTTTTGGGCCTTCCTCTGACGCCGCCTGATATAGAGGTCCTGGATGGCAGGGAGCTTGGCCCCAGTGATGTACTGGGCTGTTCGCACCACCCTCTGTAGCACCTTGCGGTCGAGGGCGGTGCATTTGCCAAAACAAGCAGTAATTCAGCCAGTCAAGATGCTCTCGATGCAGCTGTAGAACTTTTTTGAGGATACTAGGGCCCATGCCAAATCTTTTAAGCTTTCAGAGGAGCAAGAGGCGCTGTCGAGCCTTCTTCACGACTGTGCAGGTGTGTGTGGACCATGTTAGTGATGTAGACGCCAAGGAACTTGAAGATCTCGACCCGCTCCACTACAGTTCCGTAGATGTGGATGGGGGGCGTGCTCTCCCCTCTTTCTCCTATAGTCCACCATCAGCTCCTTGGTTTTACTCACGTTGAGGGAGAGGTTGTTGTCCTGCCAACACACTGCCAGGTCTCTGGCCTTCTCCCTATAGGCTGTCTCATCGCCGTCGGTGATCAGGACTACCACCGCCGTGTCGTCTGCAAACTTGATGATGGTGTTGGAGTAGTGGCCACTGAGAAGGGAGTACAGGAGGGGACTGAGCACGCACCCCTGAGGGGCCCCCGTGTTGAGGGTCAGCGTGGCAGAGGTGATGTTGCCTACCCTCACCACCTGGGGGCGGCCCATCAGGAAGTCCAGGATCCAGTTGCAGAGGGAGGGGTTCAGTCCCAGGGTCCTTAGCTTGGTGATGAGCTTTGTCGGCACTAAGGTGTTGAACGCTGAGCTGTAGTCTATGAACAGCATTCTCACATAGTTATTTCCCCTTTTGTCCAGGTGGGAGAGGGCTGTGTGAAGTGCAATTGAGATTGCGTCATCTGTGGATCTGTTGGGGACGATATACACATTGGAGTGGGTCCAGAGTGTCTGGGATGATGGTGAGCAATGACCAGCCTTTCAAAGCACTTCATGATTACAGATGTGAGCGCTACAGGGAGATAGTCATTTAGACAGGTTATCTTGGAGTTCTTGGGAACAGGGACAATGGTGGTCAGCTTGAAACATGTTGGGATAACAGACTGGGACAAGGAGAGGTTGAACATGTCAGTGAAGACACTTGATCAGGACTACCACCGCTGTGTCGTCTGCAAACTTGATGATGGTGTTGGAGTCGTGGCCACTGAGAAGGGAGTACAGGAGGGGACTGAGCACACACCCCTGAGGGGCCCCCGTGTTGAGGGTCAGCGTGGCAGAGGTGATGTTGCCTACCCTCACCACCTGGGGGCGGCCCATCAGGAAGTCCAGGATCCAGTTGCAGAGGGAGGTGTTCAGTCCCAGGGTCCTTAGCTTGGTGATGAGCTTTGTCATGCCAGCTGGTCTGCTCATGCTTTGCGAGGGGGTCAGCACTCTCAGCACCCCTACTTCCTGCGGCTATATTGTATTCTTCAACACGAGTATAAAAAGCATTTAGCTAGTTTGGGAGTTCCACATCGCTGGGCATCTCATGGCTGGGTTTCCCTTTGTAATCCGTTAGCATTTACATTTACATTACATTTTTAGTCATTTAGCAGACGTTCTTATCCAGAGCGACTTACAGTTAGTGAGTGCATACATTTTCATACTGCCCCCCCCCCGTGGGAATCGAACCCACAACCCTGGCGTTGCAAGCGCCATGCTCTACCAACTGAGCTACACGGGGCCTGCAAGCCCTGTCATATACGACGAGCATCAGAGCCGGTGAAATAGGATTCCACCTTCCTCATATATTGTTGTTTTGGGATGTCTCGTCGGGAATCTTTCTTGTAAGCAGTAGATCTAAGGTAATTCCACGGTAACGGAATTATGCTTTGACTCAGTGTTTTCACTTTTAAAAAAATATGCCAAACAAAAACCATTGATTTCAAAGTTCAACAAACTCTATGCACAAGGATGACTTTGAACAATTTACGCTGAAAAATGAACAAGAAAACGAATTTAGTGGAAGAACTGTGCAGATACAAACTTTGGTAACGGAATTACGGTAAAATCTCCCTTAGGTATTTATGCGACCACATTTTCCAAAAACTCTTAAACATCTGCTCAGAATGAAGACAGAAGGATGTCTGCAGGCACAGCACAGAACAGTAGAGTTCAGTGGATTATATTACAATATACTGTACTTCACTCTACAGTACTATACTCTAATCTTCTTTACTGTACTGTATTGTACTGTATTCTACTCTACTCTACTGTACTGTATTGTACTGTACTGTACTCTACTATACTCACTGTACTGTACTGTATTGTACTCTAGTCTATTGTACTCTACTGTATTGTACGTACTCTACTATACTCACTGTACTGTACTGTACTGTATTGTTCTGTACTCTACTGTACTATACTCTAATCTTCTTTACTGTACTGTACTGTACTCTACTATACTCACTGTACTCTACTCTACTCTACTCTACTCTACTCTACTCTACAGTACTGAACTGTACTGTATTGTACTGTACAAACTTGTGAAACATATGTCTATGATAGGTTCAGATTTGGGCCCGTCCGGTCCGTCTGTGGACGTTAACGTCAAGGCCAGGGTGGACTGAGTAAATGTCAAATACTTTTCAACGTCCATGGACGTCCGGTGTCGGTCGGTGCTCAGTGGGTGAGGATGCTGGTTACAGGAAATGGAAAGAGAGGAGGCTCATGGGTAGGTGTCAGTAAGAGCCGGGAGACATTAACTGGAGAGAGAGAAGAAGAGCGGGAAAGAGAGGGGGAGGGGCTGCTGAACAGTATACCAGTGGAAGGGAGGACAGTAGGGAAGGGAAGGGGAAACCTAGTCAGTTGCACAACTGAATGCATTCAACCGAATAGCAGGTTTGGGATTATTATGATTTGTAGCCAATTCAGTTGCAATAATTCCGTTACAGATTTTTTGGTAATTCTGTTACCAATTTGGTAACGGAATTATGAGTTTTAATCACCTAATAATTCATAGACAAAATTGACCTTCAATCGTCTCAGGCCAGTGGTGCAATACATTCAGTTATGGTTAGATTAGAATCGCCATCATAACCATTGGCCTGTACAGAGAATTAAGTCAAAACCACAAGCCCAAATCCACATCTCCATCCATGGCTTAGGAACAGGGCGATTTAGCAAGCTAGCTACTGCAGGACATCAACACATGCAGACCAGAAACGAAAATGACGTTTTGCTTCCGATGTCATTTGATAGGTGTGAAGCCAAATCCAAACTGGCCTCCCTTGGGGGGCGTTTCGCTACACCAGGATACTTTTTGTATCAAGGGAGGCCAAATGCTTGTTGGCATCAATCAGTCAAATGCTACGGCGGCAACATGTTGTACTCTTTTGGTCCAGACAGCATCAGATATATTGGCTACACATACTGAGACAGAGGGGGCGCTGTTTCCCACGCTCTGATGATTTCTCTGGTGAGATTCAGCCACTTGCGAATTGATGGAAAATGGAGAATGGAAAAACCGCTGAGTTCTACATACATAGTCATCCAGCCACGTACCTGCAAGGCATACAGTACTGCAGCTTTTCAAGTCGCTCTGATAGGAGATTCTCGAACAAAGCTCATCCATCTTATTCTCGAGTGACTGGACATTAGCCAATAGAACGGAGGGGGAGCGGCGGTCAACTTTCTCTTTGTCTCAGTCTCACCAGGAATGACGGCTCATCTACCGTGTTTACGCCTGCAGCGTTTTGGTCGGATTTGAAGTCAAAATCGAGGTTAGTGACTGACGATCTGATATCCAGAAGGGCATGTGTGATAATTTTTATTTTTTATTTTTATTTCACCTTTATTTAACCAGGTAAGCCAGTTGAGAACAAGTTCTCATTTACAACTGCGACCTGGCCAAGATAAAGCAAAGCAGTGCGATAAAAACAACACAGAGTTACATATGGGGTAAAACAAAACATAAGGTCATAAAATACAACAGAAAATATATATACAGTGTGTGCAAATGTAGCAAGTTATGGAGGTAAGGCAATAAATAGGCTATAGTGCAAAATAATTACAATTAGTATTAACACTGGAATGCTAGATGTGCAAGAGATTATGTGCAAATAGAGATACTGGGGTGCAAATGAGCAAAATAAATAACAATATAGGGATGAGGTAGTTGGGTGGGCTAATTTCAGATGGGCTGTGTACAGGTGCAGTGATCGGTAAGGTGCTCTGACAACTGATGCTATCATATATCGATCTGATATCCAGAAGGGCATGTGTGATAATAGTATGAACTTTCAGACAAAGTCAAGATAAACACGGTAAAAGTCACTATATTAGCAAAGTTGGGTTGGAACTTTTAAGATGACACCCTTCTCCATCGGCAGGTAGTTAAATACAGTTAAGATACAGTTTAGTGCTTCTGTGTTAAACAGTGATCAATGACCAACCACCGTTCAGTTAACACTACAGTATCAATCTGACATCAATGACCTTGATGATGATGTCGATGACGCCACTGAGATGCAATGCAGTGAGAGAGGACAAACTGGGCATGCTCTTGTATACGCTACAGTCACCATAATAGTGTGTGTGTGTCCAGTCACCATAATAGTGTGTGTGTGTTGCCATAATAGTGTGTGAGAACCTGAGCCCTAGGACCATACGTCAGGACTACCGGGCATGATGACACCTTGCTGTCCCCAGTCCGCCTGGCCTTGCTGCTATTCCAGTTTCAACTGTTCTGCCTGCGGCTACGAAACCCCTACCTGTCCCAGACCTGCTGTTTTCAACTCTAAATGATCGGCTATGAAAAGCCAACTGAGAGACCTGAGCCCTAGGACCATACGTCGGGACTACCGGCCGTGGTGACTCCTTGCTGTCCCCAGTCCGCCTGGCCTTGCTGCTATTCCAGTTTAAACTGTTCTGCCTGCGGTTATGGAACCCCTACCTGTCCCAGACCTGCTGTTTTAAACTCTAATGATCGGCTATGAAAAGCCAACTGAGATTTATTCCTGATTATTATTTGACCATGCTTGTCACTTATGAACATTTTTGAACATCTTGGCATGGTTCTGTTATAACCTCCACCCGGCACAGCCAGAAGAGGACTGGCCACCCCTCATAGCCTGGTTCCTCTCTAGGTTTCTTCCTAGGTTTTGCCTTTCTAGGGAGTTTTTCCTAGCCACCGTGCTTCTACACCTGCATTACTAGCTGTTTGGGGTTTTAGGCTGGGTTTCTGTACAGCACTTCGAGATATTAGCTGATGTAAGAAGGGCTATATAAAATAAAATTGATTGATTGATGGTGTGTGTCCAGTCACCATAATAGTGTGTGTGTCCAGTCACCATAATAGTGTGTGTGTCCAGTCACCATAATAGTGTGTGTGTCCAGTCACCATAATAGTGTGTGTGTCCAGTCACCATAATAGTGTGTGTGTGTGTGTGTGTGTGTGTGTGTGTGTGTGTGTGTGTGTGTCCAGTCACCATAATAGTGTGTGTGTGTGTGTGTGTGTGTGTGTGTGTGTGTCCAGTCACCATAATAGTGTGTGTGTGTGTGTGTGTGTGTGTGTGTGTGTGTGTGTGTGTGTGTGTGTGTGTGTGTGTGTGTCCAGTCACCATAATAGTGTGTGTGTGTGTGTGTGTGTGTGTGTGTGTGTGTGTGTGTGTGTGTGTGTACAGTCACCATAATAGTGTGTGTGTGTGTGTCCAGTCACCATAATAGTGTGTGTGTCCAGTCACCATAATAGTGTGTGTGTCCAGTCACCATAATAGTGTGTGTGTCCAGTCACCATAATAGTGTGTGTGTCCAGTCACCATAATAGTGTGTGTGTCCAGTCACCATAATAGTGTGTGTGTCCAGTCACCATAATAGTGTGTGTGTCCAGTCACCATAATAGTGTGTGTGTCCAGTCACCATAATAGTGTGTGTGTCCAGTCACCATAATAGTGTGTGTGTGTGTCCAGTCACCATAATAGTGTGTGTGTGTGTGTGTGTGTGTGTTCCAGTCACCATAATAGTGTGTGTGTGTGTGTGTGTGTGTGTGTGTGTGTGTGTGTGTGTGTGTGTGTGTGTGTGTGTGTGTCCAGTCACCATAATAGTGTGTGTGTGTGTGTGTGTGTACAGTCACCATAATAGTGTGTGTGTCCAGTCACCATAATTGTGTGTGTGTGTGTCCAGTCACCATAATAGTGTGTGTGTGTGTCCAGTCACCATAATAGTGTGTGTGTCCAGTCACCATAATAGTGTGTGTGTCCAGTCACCATAATAGTGTGTGTGTCCAGTCACCATAATAGTGTGTGTGTGTGTCCAGTCACCATAATAGTGTGTGTGTGTGTGTGTGTGTGTGTGTCCAGTCACCATAATAGTGTGTGTGTGTGTGTGTGTGTGTGTGTGTGTGTGTGTGTGTGTGTGTGTGTGTGTGTGTGTGTGTGTGTGTGTGTGTGTGTCCAGTCACCATAATAGTGTGTGTGTGTGTGTGTGTGTCCAGTCACCATAATAGTGTGTGTGTCCAGTCACCATAATAGTGTGTGTGTGTGTCCAGTCACCATAATAGTGTGTGTGTGTGTCCAGTCACCATAATAGTGTGTGTGTGTGTGTGTGTGTGTGTGTGTGTCCAGTCACCATAATAGTGTGTGTGTGTGTGTGTGTACAGTCACCATAATAGTGTGTGTGTCCAGTCACCATAATTGTGTGTGTGTCCAGTCACCATAATAGTGTGTGTGTCCAGTCACCATAATAGTGTGTGTGTCCAGTCACCATAATAGTGTGTGTGTCCAGTCACCATAATAGTGTGTGTGTCCAGTCACCATAATAGTGTGTGTGTGTGTCCAGTCACCATAATAGTGTGTGTGTCCAGTCACCATAATAGTGTGTGTGTGTGTCCAGTCACCATAATAGTGTGTGTGTGTCCAGTCACCATAATAGTGTGTGTGTCCAGTCACCATAATAGTGTGTGTGTCCAGTCACCATAATAGTGTGTGTGTGTGTCCAGTCACCATAATAGTGTGTGTGTGTGTCCAGTCACCATAATAGTGTGTGTGTGTCCAGTCACCATATTAGTGTGTGACACTCAGTACACTGAATCACCCACCGCCTGGTTTTCAGTTCACTGTTTCCTAATGGGAAAATAGTGTGTAGAGATGTGAGGGGGAGGGGTCTTCCTCTCTTTGTTAGCTTGTGTTTTAATTGGGAAGAGTTCAGCCATGAACGGCTGAGAGGAGAGGAGAGGGAGAGGAGAGGAGCGGAGAGGAGAGGAGAGGAGCGGAGAGGAGAGGAGAGGAGAGGAGAGGAGAGGAGAGGAGAGGAGAGGAGAGGAGAGGAGAGGAGAGGAGAGGAGAGGAGAGGGGCTGAAGCAGTCTGTCTCAACACTATTCCTTATGCAGATGAGAAAACCCAGCCCCAGCCCCAGCCCCAGCCCCAGCCCCAGCCCCAGCCCCAGAGAAACCCTTGAGAGAGCGGGTGTGGAGAGGTGAACCAGAGTGGTGATAGTCACTGTGTGGCCCAGATCCAGACTCTAAGTGGTGAATGGTACTTTTCTTTTCTCCAACTTCTCAACAGTTACGTCCCAAATGCTACCCTATTCCCTATTTAGTGCACTACTTTTGACCAGGGCCTATAGGGCTATGGTAAAAAAGTAGTGCACTTTATAGGGAATAGAGTGCGATTTGGGACGCGCCCTACTTCTCTCCTCCTGGCCTGTGATTTTGTTACAGGCCCACTGATAAAGGAACGGACTAACACAGTTCTTTCAGAGGCACTTCCCAGGGGGCTGCGTTGCGTATTGGAATGCTGGAATCCTTGGCTAGATATCCTCAGTAATCTCATTGTTATTAGCCCACATTGTTCAGGATCAATTAAGGATGGATGACAGCCTGTCTAAATGGTTAGCTTCCTCTCCAGTTATGATCACGACAACGCGGTATACAGCTACAGGCAGAATTGACAGGAATGTGCTTGGAATCTTTGCTTAAGGCTATTTCAAATCCTTGCCCATATTTTCTGTTATGACGTTGTTATTGGGCTACATTGCTACAATTACAAGGTTTTGTAGATTATAGTCATTTAGAATTTTCTAGCCTTTTAATAATTGTTTGGAATGCTTTTAACTTCCTCTCCAGTTACCTCCTTCATAGTAGAGAGAGAGAGAGAGAGAGAGACAGAGAGAGAGAGAGAGACAGAAAGAGACAGAAAGAGAGAGAGAGAGAGAGAGAGACAGAGAGAGAGAGAGAGAGAGAGAGAGAGAGAGAGAGAGAGACTGTTGCCACAAGAAAAGGGCAACCAGTGAAGAACAAACACCATTGTAAATACAACCCATATTTATGTTTATTTATTTTCCCATTTGTACTTTAACTATTTGCACATTGTTACAACACTGTATATATACATAATATGACATTTGAAATGTCTTTATTCTTTTGAAACTTCTGAGTGTAATGTTTACTGTTAATATTTATTGTTTATTTCACTTTTGTTTACTATCTACTTCACTTGCTTTGGCAATGTTAACACACGTTTCCCATGCCAATAAAGCCCTTAAATTGAAATTGAATTGAGAGAGAGAGAGAGAGAGAGAGAGAGAGAGAGAGAGAGAGAGAGAGAGAGAGAGAGAGAGAGAGAGAGAGAGAGAGAGAGAGAGAGAGAGAGAGAGAGAGAGAGAGAGAGAGAGAGAGAGAGAATAAAAAAGAAAAAGCAGAGGGTAGCTCTCTCCAGGAACAGGGTTGGAGTTAAAACCTACAGGAGGGTAGCTCTCCAGGAACAGGGTTGGAGTTAAAACCTACAGGAGGGTAGCTCTCCAGGAACAGGGTTGGAGTTAAAACCTACAGGAGGGTAGCTCTCCAGGAACAGGGTTGGAGTTAAAACCTACAGGAGGGTAGCTCTCTCCAGGAGCAGGGTTGGAATTAAAACCTCCATAGGACAGTTGTGGGATGAGATAGATCAGATTATTACGACCGCTAGCATAAAACAAAAATAATGTACGCAATGAGGCTGATGCAACCGATCAGAACGTTTAGCTTAAAATGTAATAAACTATTAGGCTATTTCTTCACATTATAAGCACAGCAATGTAGGCTATTAGCGGGAACGGTCCATTAGCGGGAAAACACCATTATCTAAAGTGACCGCAAATGTAATTATGCATGTAATGCTTTTATTATAAAGGTGAATTTTTATGGTGAAACTCAAGCGCTGTGTATGTTAGGCTCTACACCCTGTAGTTGTAATACTTTATGAAAGCATATAGCCTATGGGCTGGGCTAGGCTACATGGCCTATGGGCTGGGCTAGGCTACATAGCCTATGGGCTGGGCTATGCTACATAGCCTATGGGCTGGGCTAGGCTACATAGCCTATGGGCTGGGCTAGGCTACATGAGGTATGGGCTAGGCTACATGAGGTATGGGACTATGATTAGAAAAAGTCGCAAAAAAAAGATATGTATTGTTTCTTGCCTTACACTGGGCATCTTTCACAAGTGATAATATATAATTCAAAAGTGATAGGCTAATATTGTCACCCATTAGACTATTCTTGATTTAATCTTGTCTTTACATATACTGAATAATACAGTGGGGAGAACAAGTATTTGATACACTGCCGATTTTGCAGGTTTTCCTACTTACAAAGCATGTAGCGGTCTGTAATTTTTATCATAGGTACACTTCAACAGTGAGAGACGGAATCTAATACAAAAATCCAGAAAATCACATTGTATGATTTTTAAGTAATTAATTTGCATTTTATTGCATGACATAAGTATTTGATCACCTACCAACCAGTAAGAATTCCGTCTCTCACAGACCTGTTAGTTTTTCTTTAAGAAGCCCTCCTGTTCTCCACTCATTACCTGTATTAACTGCACCTGTTTGAACTCGTTACCTGTATAAAAGACACCTGTCCACACACTCAATCAAACAGACTCCAACCTCTCCACAATGGCCAATACCAGAAAGCTGTGTAAGAACATCAGGGATAAAATTGTAGACCTAGTCAATTGCACAACTCTATGCATTCAACTGAAATGAGTCTTCCACATTTAACCCAACCGCCTCTGAATCAGAGAGGTGCAGGGGGCTGCCTTGATCGACGTCCACGGCATCAGCGCGCAGGGAGCAGTTGTTGTTGTTGGGGGTTAACTGCCTTGCTCAAGCACAGAACGGCAGATTTTTCCACTTTGCTCTGAGATTCGAAACCTTGAAGGTAATCATCTATTTTATATGTTGTGACGTCACGAGAGGCTACACAGCTTTCAGCGGGATTGCTCAAGTAGTGCAAGGAGACAAGGTTCAAACAAAACAAGGATTTTATTATAGGTCTTGGGAAATTAACGAAAATATAACAAAATTCTGTTCTCTTGTGGCTCTTTAAGGGTTAACAGTTCAGGGATGTCTCTTCCACATCCAGAATCATAATTCTCACTCGCTCAGATAACTTTTTCCCCAGCCTTACTGTAGTCCACGTTGCAGCTAGTGGCCAACCCAGCAAAAAGTCCTTCCAAATGTCTCTCACGTATTTCCACAGGTGCATATATCCAAAGGTGAGTATTTCCCAAAGGTAAGTATCTCCAAATCCTTATATTCCTCATGGAAGTGGACGTGCAGCACTCTTGTCCTCCAGAGAGCCCAGGTTGGAGACTGTGTCTCTTCACCCCCACACACTCCCTCCGTGTGTCCCTTCACTTCCCAAACCTTCAGCTCATCAGCTCCTCATTTGTTTCAGCTGCGTGGGAAGATTGGCCATAGAGGGGTGGAGTTCCCGACCATACCAGCAGATGGAGCCATAGCTGTCTGGGTTTGCAGCCACCTCAGGGGGATGTAACGTCCCTCCAGGACACAGCCTCTCGTGACATCACAATGTGTACATCAAATTTTTTTTTTTGGGGGGGTGAAAAGACATGACAGTAGTTTGTTTAACATGTGAAATATAATGATACATTTCAGATGAAATTGACAGCAACTAATGTTAGCTAGCTAGCTAGCGAGCTGGCTTCTGATATTCATCCTAGCCTTACTATCAGCTGGCTAGCTTCAGCAAAAATCTTAGAAAATCACATTGTATGATATTTAAGTAAGTAATTTGCATTTTATTGCATGACATAAGTATTTGATCACCTACCAACCAGTAAGAATTCCGGCTCTCACAGACCTGTTCGTTTTTCTTCAAGAAGCCCTCCTGTTCTCCACTCATTACCTGTATTAACTGCACCTGTTTGAACTCGTTACCTGTATAAAATACACCTGTCCACACACTCAATCAAACAGACTCCAACCTCTCCACAATGGCCAAGACCAGAGAGCTGTGTAAGGACATCAGGGATAAAATTGTAGACCTGCACAAGGCTGGGATGGGCTACAGGACAATAGGCAAGCAGCTTGGTGAGAAGGCAACAACTGTTGGTGCAATTATTAGAAAATGGAAGAAGTTCAAGATGACGGTCAATCACCCTCGGTCTGGGGCTCCATGCAAGATCTCACCTCGTGGGGCATCAATGATCATGAGGAAGGTGAGGGATCAGCCCAGAACTACACGGCAGGACCTGGTCAATGACCTGAAGAGAGCTGGGACCACAGTCTAAAAAAAAACATTAGTAACACACTACGCCGTCATGGATTAAAATCCTGCAGCGCACGCAAGGTCCCCCTGCTCAAGCCAGCGCATGTCCAGGCCCGTCTGAAGTTTGCCAATGACCATCTGGATGATCCAGAGGAGGAATGGGAGAAGGTCATGTGGTCTGATGAGACAAAAATAGAGCTTTTTGGTCTAAACTCCACTCGCCGTGTTTGGAGGAAGAAGAAGGATGAGTACAACCCCAAGAACACCATCCCAACCGTGAAGCATGGAGGTGGAAACATCATTCTTTGGGGATGCTTTTCTGCAAAGGGGACAGGACGACTGCACCGTATTGAGGGGAGGATGGATGGGGCCATGTATCGCGAGATCTTGGCCAACAACCTCCTTCCCTCAGTAAGAGCATTGAAGATGGGTCGTGGCTGGGTCTTCCAGCATGACAACGACCCGAAACACACAGCCAGGGCAACTAAGGAGTGGCTCCGTAAGAAGCATCTCAAGGTCCTGGAGTGGCTTAGCCAGTCTCCAGACCTGAACCCAATAGAACATCTTTGGAGGGAGCTGAAAGTCTGTATTGCCCAGCGACAGCCCCGAAACCTGAAGGATCTGGAGATGGTCTGTATGGAGGAGTGGGCCAAAATCCCTGCTGCAGTGTGTGCAAACCTGGTCAAGACCTACAGGAAACGTATGATCTCTGTAATTGCAAACAAAGGTTTCTGTACCAAATATTAAGTTCTGCTTTTCTGATGTATCAAATACTTATGTCATGCAATAAAATGCAAATTAATTACTTAAAAATCATACAATGTGATTTTCTGGATTTTCCGGATTTCTGTTTTAGATTCCATCTATCACAGTTGAAGTGTACCTATGATAAAAATTACAGACCTCTGCATGCTTTGTAAGTAGGAAAACCTGCAAAATCGGCAGTGTATCAAATACTTGTTCTCCCCACTGTATAGCATATTATTCATATAATCTGTCTGTGTGATGACATATTATTATTATATATGTTGCTATTTAATTGTTTTACTCTTTGCTGGGGAGCATTTCATGGTGATGCAGCTCAGATGGACTGAGGACTGGGCTGGAGCTGGATGGACCGCATGGGATGGTCCAGAGCCTTCTGACCACAACTGGTCAGATACTGGTCCAACTGGTACTGGTCCACCTGGTACTGGTCCACCTGGTACTGGTCCAACTGATACTGGTCCACCTGGTACTGATCCAACTGGTACTGGTCCACCTGGTACTGGTCCAACTGGTACTGGTCCACCTGGTACTGGTCCACCTGGTACTGGTCCAACTGATACTGGTCCACCTGGTACTGGTCCACCTGGTACTGATCCAACTGGTACTGGTCCAACTGGTACTGGTCCACCTGGTACTGGTCCACCTGGTACTGGTCCAACTGGTAATGGTCCACCTGGTACTGGTCCACACAGTACAGAGTCCTTCAGGGAGGATCCACAGTCCTCCTCCAGTTATCTGTCATGGACAACTGGAAGGACCAAATACAGTTGGATGGTCCATAGGCTACTGACCGCTATTAGATGGACTGCGCTGGATGGATCTACAGTCCTTCTCCAGCTACATGAAGTACAGTCGTGGTCAAAAGTTTTGAGAATGACACAAGTATTGGTCTTCACAAAGTTCGCTGCTTCAGTGTTATGAGATATTTTTGTCAGATGTTACTATGGTATACTGAAGTATAATTACAAGCATTCCATAAGTGTCAAAGGCTTTTATTGACAATTACATTAAGTTTATGCAAAGAGTCAATATTTGCAGTGTTGACCCTTCTTTTTCAAGACCTCTGCAATCCGCCCTGGCATGCTATCAATTAACTTCTGGGCCACATCCTGACTGATGGCAGCCCATTCTTGCATAATCAATGCTTGGAATTTGTCAGAATTTGTGGGTTTTTGTTTGTCCACCCGCCTCTTGAGGATCGACCACAAGTTCTCAATGGGATTAAGGTCTGGGGAGTTTCCTGGCCATGGACCCAAAATGTCGATGTTTTGTTCCCTGAGCCACTTAGTTATCACTTTTCCCTTATGGCAAGGTGCTCCATCATGCTGGAAAAGGCATTGGTCATCACCAAACTGTTCTTTGATGGTTGGGAGAAATTGCTCTCGGAGGATGTGTTGGTACCATTCTTTATTCATGGCTGTGTTCTTAGGCAAAATTGTGAGTGAGCCCACTCCCTTGGCTGAGAAGAAACCCCACGCATGAATGGTCGCCGGAATTCTTACTGGTTGGTTTACTGTTGGCATGACACAGGACTGATGGTAGCGCTCACCTTATCTTCTCCGGACAAGGTGTTTTCCGGATGCCCCAAACAATCGGAAAGGGGATTCATCAGAGAAAATGACTTTACCCCAGTCCTCAGCAGTCCAATCCCTGTACCTTTTGCAGAATATCAGTCTGTCCCTGATGTTTTTCCTGGAGAGAAGTGGCTTCTTTGCTGCCCTTCTTGACACCAGGCCATCCTCCAAAAGTCTTCGCCTCACTGTGCGTGCAGATGCACTCACACCTGCCTGCTACCATTCCTGAGCAAGCGCTGCACTGGTGGTGCCCCGATCCCGCAGCTGAATCAACTTTAGGAGACGGTCCTGGTGCTTGCTGGACTTTCTTGGGCGCCCTGACACCTTCTTCACAACAATTGAACCTCTCTCCTTGAAGTTCTTGATGATCCGATAAATGGTTGATTTAGGTGCAATCTTACTAGCAGCAATATCCTTGCCTGTGAAGCCCTTTTTGTGCAAAGCAATGATGACGGCACGTGTTTCCTTGCAGGTAACCATGGTTAACAGAGGAAGAACAATGATTTCAAGCACCACCCTCCTTTTAAAGCTTCCAGTCTGTTATTCTAACTCAATCAGCATGACAGAGTGATCTCCAGCCTTGTCCTCGTCAACACTCTCACCTGTGTTAACGAGAGAATCACTGACATGATGGCAGCTGGTCCTTTTGTGGCAGGGCTGAAATGCAGTGGAAATGTTTTTGGGGGGATTAAGTTCATTTTCATGGCAAAGAGGGACTTTGCAATTAATTGCAATTAATCTGATCACTCTTCATGACATTCTGGAGTATATGCAAATTGCCATCATCAAAACTGAAATGCAATAACAACAACTGGGCTAATTACACACTCATGTAAATGTGCACAAGCCTATTCAGCCAAATGATACCAAAACAACACAGCCTATTTGCTGGAGGGTCATATTTCCTGCTAACTTTTTTTAGTCAACTTTTTAAATCAATTAACAGGCAGTGTAACGAAGTAGTTTGACAAAAAGTCATTAACAAGTCTTTTAAAATATAGCTACATGACCAAAAGTATGTGGATCTTGTCGAACATCTCATTCCAAAATCATGGGAATTATTATGGAGTTGGTCCCCCCTATGCTGCTATAACAGCCTCCACTCTTCTGGGAAGGCTTTCCACTAGATGTTGGAACATTGCTTCCATTCAGCCACGAGCATTAGTGAGGTCGGTCACTGATGTTGGGCGATTAGGCCTGGCTCGCAGTCGGCGTTCCAATTCATCCCAAAGGTGTTCGATGGGGTTGAGGTCAGGGCTCTGTGCAGGCCAGTCAAGTTCTTCCACACCGATCTCGACAAACCATTTCTGTATGGACCTCGCTTTGTGCACGGGGGTATTGTCATGCTGAAACAGGAAAGGGCCTAACCCCAAACTGTTGCCACAAAGTTGGAAGCACAGAATCGTCTAGAATGTCATTGTATGCTGTAGCGTTAAGATTTCCCTTCACTGGAACTAAAGGGCCTAGCCCGAACCATGAAAAACAGCCCCAGACCATTTTTCCTCCTCCACCAAAACTTTACAGTTGGCACTATGCATTGGGGCAGGTAGCGTTCTCCTGGCATCCTCTCTGGGAATCTCTCTCTGGGAATCTCTCTCTGGGAATCTCTCTCTGGGAATCTCTCTATGTATCTCTGTGTATCTCTGTGTAAGTCTGTTTATCTCTATGCATCTCTATGTATATCTAAATGTATGCCAAACAAAAAGCATTGATTTCAAAGATTAGCAAACCATACAACTCCATTCACAAGGACTACTTTTAACAATTTACACTGAACATAAAAAAAAAAACAATTTACTGGAAGAACTGTGCAGATGCAAAGTTTGGTAACAGAATTTCTGTAAAATCTCACTGTGTTTTATGTGTCCATGTTTTCCAAAACTCTGTTAAATATCTGCTCCGAATTAAGATTCAACGACGTCTGCAGAAAGAATGGGGTGTCGGCTATGACATGACACATTGACATTGAAAACATCTATTTTGGTTATTGAACTACTGTAAGGACAGTAGAGTAGAGCATAGTTCAGTACAGTACAGTAGTGTTCAGTACAGTACAATACATAGAACTATACAACCCAGACCAGATCTAGACAGAGGACTGGGAACATAACTATACAACCCAGACCAGATCTAGACAGAGGACTGGGAACATAACTATACAACCCAGACCAGATCTAGACAGAGGACTGGGAACATAACTATACAACCCAGACCAGATCTAGACAGAGGACTGGGAACATAACTATACAACCCAGACCAGATCTAGACAGAGGGACTGGGAACATAACTATACAACCCAGACCAGATCTAGACAGAGGACTGGGAACATAACTATACAACCCAGACCAGATCTAGACAGAGGACTGGGAACATAACTATACAACCCAGACCATGGCAATTTGACTTGAGTTTCATTGCTTTTCTATAGGTACACTCAATATGGCCGCCAGAGCTGTTCACCCATCATGGAACATTGACTTGAATGTTCATTGGGAATGTCCGTTCGAGTCATTCTAATTCTATGTCTGTTTGTTTGCTATGTAAATGGAACCACGGAACATGTGATCTGCCTTGCAGCAGGATATGCAGGTCACATGCCAGCACTCAATTCTGCCTTCCTAACTGTAATCTACTGTCAAGCCAAAATGTTCCCAAACTGGAGATTTAAACGTTTAAATCTCCAGTTTGGGAACATTTTGGATTCACAGTAGATTACAACGGCAATGGACAGAGAGTTGTGGATAAAATGTTAACAGTATGCTGCCATTGCTCAACGAGAATAACCTCTGCAGAGTGGCAAGTGTAGATTGTTGTTGTTGTTGGATTGTTGTTGTTGTTGTTGTTGTTGTTGTTGGCCAATTACAAGTCATTAAAGCGGCACTACAGTCATAGAGCAAAGTAAGTTAGGAGATGGTCTGGTTGAACGACCCCACCACTCGCCATCGTACAGAATGAGTTCCCGGCTGCGCCTCAAAAAAGGATAGTTTGAAATGAGCCAGTTTGAAATGCCTTCTGTACATTTCGATCCATCCCTAACGGTACACGAATTCGTACTGAACCGTTCGGTACGGGGCCTCGGTTGGGTGCGCACTGTGAACCCTACGTTTTATGCCGTTGCCTCTTGAGTAAATCTAAGCTGAAAAAACATTGTAGGCTATTCCGTGAAACAACCAGAGCAGGGGTACTCATCTCTTACCCCACGGTGTCTGGAGCCTGCTGGTTTTCATTGCAGGCTATTTCGCTTAAACAACTACAGCCTGCAATGTTTTTTCAGCTCAGATTTACTCGAGTCAATGGCATAGCAACGCAGCGTAGTCATAGCAACGCAGCGTAGGCATAGCAACGCAGCGTAGGCATAGCAACGCAGCGTAGGCATAGCAACGCAGCGTAGGCATAGCAACGCAGCGTAGGCATAGCAACGCAGCGTAGGCATAGCAACGCAGCGTAGGCATAGCAACGCAGCGTAGGCATACAACGCAGCGTAGGCATAGCAACGCATGCGTAGGCATAGCAACGCAGCGTAGGCATAGCAACGCAGCGTAGGCATAGCAACGCAGCGTAGGCATAGCAACGCATCGTAGGCATAGCAACGCAGCGTAGTCATAGCAATGCAGCGTAGGCATAGCCTATAGTTCTAGTGTTTTTATTTTAAAAAATATTTAAAAAAGTATTCATTTGGGTTCACAGTGCGGACCCAACCAAGGCCCCCGGTTCAGTATGAATACGTCCGTTAGGGATGGATCGAAATTTACAGAATGGTTACCTGGAGAAAAATTGGGGAGTGTCATGCTTTTTTAATTTCAGTCAAGGGGAGGGTTTAGTGTTTGTTTTATCTAGTCCAGGGGAGGGTCATGTAATTTAGGGTAATTTGTAATTGATGATATTTCTATATTTCTCAGTGTTTTAGAATTAGTTGCTTATTAGGCTATATATGGACGTCTGGCTGATGCCTCCCCTCATCTCTGATGCCTCCCCTCATCTCTGATGCCTCCCCTCATCTCTGATGCCTCCCCTCATCTCTGATGCCTCCCGTCATCTCTGATGCCTCCCCTCATCTCTGATGCCTCCCCTCATCTCTGATGCCTCCCCTCATCTCTGATGCCGCCCCTCATCTCTGATGCCTCCCCTCATCTCTGATGCCTCCCCTCATCTCTGATGCCTCCCTTAATCTCTGATGCCTCCCCTCATCTCTGATGCCCCTTCCTCATCTCTGATGCCTCCCCTCATCTCTGATGCCTCCCCTCATCTCTGATGCCTCCCCTCATCTCTGATGCCTCCCCTCATCTCTGATGCCTCCCCTCATCTCTGATGCCTCCCGTCATCTCTGATGCCTCCCGTCATCTCTGATGTAGTGAATCTGTTATTCAATGTGTTTGTATGGGCTAATAGCAGTAAGGACTATCTGTTGTTCCATGTAGTGAATCTGTTATTCAATGTGTTTGTATGGGCTAATAGCAGTAAGGACTATCTGTTGTTCCATGTAGTGAATCTGTTATTCAATGTGTTTGTATGGGCTAATAGCAGTAAGGACTATCTGTTGTTCCATGTAGTGAATCTGTTATTCAATGTGTTTGTATGTGCTAATAGCAGTAAGGACTATCTGTTATTCAATGCGTTTCATGTCTGGTAAGTATGCAGGCCATGGAAGAACTGGGACATTTTCAGCTTCCAGGAATTGTGTACAGATCCTTGCGACATGGGGCCGTGCATTATCATGCTGAAACATGAGGTGATGGCGGAGGATGAATGGCACGACAATGGGCCTCAGGTTCTCGTCACGGTATCTCTGTGCATTCAAATTGCCATTGATAAAATTCAATTGTGTTCGTTATCCGTAGCTTATGCCTGCCCGTACCATAAGTCAGACGATCCCGCAGGTGAAGAAGCCGGATGTGGAGGTCCTGGGCTGGCGTGGTTACACGTGGTCTGCGGTTGTGAGGCTGGTTGGACGTACTGCCAAATTCTCTAAAATGACTTTGAAGAAAATGGCTTATGGTAGAAAAATGTACATTCAATTCTCTGCAAACATCTCTGGTGGACATTCCTGCAGTCAACATGCCAATTGCACGCTCCCTCAAAACTTGAGACATCTGTGGCATTGTGTTATGTGACAAAACTGCACATTTTAGAGTGGCCTTTTATTGTCACCAGCACAAGGTGCATCTGTGTAATGATCATGCTGTTTAATCAGATTCTTGATATGCCGCACCTGTCAGGTGAATGAATTATCTTGGCAAAGTAGAAATGCTCACTAACAGGGATGTAAACAAATCTGTGCACAAAATTATAGATAATAAGCTTTTTGTGCGTCTGGAAAATGTCTGGGATCTTTTATTTCAGCTCATGAAACATGGGAACAACACTTTACATGTTGCGTTTATATTTTTGTTCAGTGTAAAAGGCAATTTTTTCTCTTTCTACCCCTACTGTAGTCTGTGAACCCACAACCTTCTGGCCCACAGCCCTGCTAGGGCAAAAACCAAAACATGCTACCGGGGGGCCCCAGGACCGAGTTTGGGAAACTCTGGCTTACAGGACGAAGGAAGAACAGTTTCTAAAACTGCATATCTAAGGGTAAACGGTAGACATGTTCCCTGCTATCCACTTTGTTTTATTCATTATTTTGGGTATAGGGGAGGGTCACCTGTTTTTTTTTCAAGCGTTCAGGGAGGGTTTAGGTCAAATATATTTTGCTGAAGGGAGGGCCATCCATTTTCATTTCTGACGGATATCAAGTCCCTACCACAAGCGGGGGGACTGAGGTAGCTGCTTATGACATGATTTGCATCTAAAAGCGGCACGCCGTTGGAGCGCCCCCTGCCTGCCGAGGGCTCTTAGCTAACTGGGCAGTTAAACACACAACCATGAAAGCCAAATCCTGGACAGCACCCTGTCGTTTTCTCCAAACATCAAGGCACTGACTCACTCCTGCAGGCTCTAATACATCCGTAGAGTATGACCTTTCCTCACACAGAAAGTGGCGCAGGTCGTCGTCCAGGGGTAATGGGTAACGTCTCCTGTTCTTGTTTAGGGGTATCGGGTAACGTCTCCTGTTCTTGTTTAGGGGTAATGGGTAACGTCTCCTGTTCTTGTTTAGGGGTAACGGGTAACGTCTCCTGTTCTTGTTTAGGGGTAACGGGTAACGTCTCCTGTTCTTGTTTAGGGGTAACGGGTAACGTCTCCTGTTCTTGTTTAGGGGTAGCAGGTAACGCTCTCCTGTTCTTGTTTAGGGGTAACAGGTAACGTCTCCTGTTCTTGTTTAGGGTAACGGGTAACGTCTCCTGTTCTTGTTTATGGGTAACGGTAACGCCTCCTGTTCTTGTTTAGGGGTAACGGGTAACGTCTCCTGTTCTTGTTTATGGGTAACGGGTAACGTCTCCTGTTCTTGTTTAGGGGTAACGGGTAACGTCTCCTGTTCTTGTTTAGGGGTAACGGGTAACGTCTCCTGTTCTTGTTTAGGGGTATCGGGTAACGTCTCCTGTTCTTGTTTAGGGGTAACAGGTAATGTCTCCTGTTCTTGTTTAGGGGTATCGGGTAACGTCTCCTGTTCTTGTTTAGGGGTAACGGGTAACGTCTCCTGTTCTTGTTTAGGGGTAACAGGTAACGTCTCCTGTTCTTGTTTAGGGGTAACAGGTAACGTCTCCTGTTCTTGTTTAGGGGTAACGGGTAACGTCTCCTGTTCTTGTTTAGGGGTAACGGGTAACGTCTCCTGTTCTTGTTTAGGGGTAACAGGTAAGAATGTCCTGGTAACCTTTAATTTCCTCTGTTCCTCTCAGCCCCTGCAGACACGTGTGTGGCTGGGGAGGAAGGCTGGTGACGAGGCACGGGAGGGGAGGGTAGGAACACCAATTGCTTAAAGTGCTCCGTCTGTCTGTTTGAACAGAACAGAGCAGTCTGCCAGATGTGTCTGTTTGAGGGAACAGAACAGAACAGAGCAGTCTGCCAGATGTGTGTCAGTCAGCCTCTACCAGACAGACCGACAGACCGACAGACAGCAGTGATTGGTTCTAGGAAGACACTCTTCAGCTTTACAGACTCAATGATGGTGTTTTAGCTACGCCTCCTTAAGTTGGTTAAGTTCTAGGAGTTTCTATTCAAGACAATATGATGTTTCCATGACGTTTACAGATACCACATCAGAGGTTTTTACGTTTTTTTGAAAATCCTTTACTTATTTATTTATTTTATCCTCCAGTTAGTTAACGATATTCAAATACATTTTAGTTGGACCTCCAGTTAGTTAACGATATTCAAATACATTTTAGTTGGACCTCCAGTTAGTTAACGATATTCAAATACATTTTAGTTGGACCTCCAGTTAGTTAACGATATTCAAATACATTTTAGTTGGACCTCCAGTTAGTTAACGATATTCAAATACATTTTAGTTGGACCTCCAGTTAGTTAACGATATTCAAATACATTTTAGTTGGACCTCCAGTTAGTTAACGATATTCAAATACATTTTAGTTGGACCTCCAGTTAGTTAACGATATTCAAATACATTTTAGTTGGACCTCCAGTGAATACCACTGTGGTTACCTCTCACTAACCTGCATAGCTCTACTCTCAGCTCTACTCAAAATCAAATCAAATTGTATTTGTCACATGTGCCGAATACAACAGGTGTAGACCTTACAGTGAAATGCTTACTGACAAGCCCTTAACCAACAATGCAGTTAAAGCAAATAGTTAAGAAAATATTTACTAAATAAATGAAAGTTTAAAAAAAGTAACAATAAAATAACAATAATGAGGCTATATTCAGGGGGTACTGGTACCGAGTCAATGTGCGGGGTACAGGTTAGTCCAGGTAATTGAGGTAATACAGTGGGGAAAAAAAGTATTTAGTCAGCCACCAATTGTGCAAGTTCTCCCACTTAAAAAGATGAGAGAGGCCTGTAATTTTCATCATAGGTACACGTCAACTATGACAGACAAATTAAGAAAAAAAATTCCAGAAAATCACACTGTAGGATTTTTAATGAATTTATTTGCAGATTATGGTGGAAAATAAGTATTTGGTCACCTACAAACAAGCAAGATTTCTGGCTCTCACAGACCTGTAACTTCTTCTTTAAGAGGCTCCTCTGTCCTCCACTCGTTACCTGTATTAATAGCACCTGTTTGAACTTGTTATCAGTATAAAAGACACCTGTCCACAACCTCAAACAGTCACCTCCAAACTCCACTATGGCCAAGACCAAAGAGCTGTCAAAGGACACCAGAAACAAAATTGTAGACCTGCACCAGGCTGGGAAGACTGAATCTGCAATAGGTGAGCAGCTTGGTTTGAAGAAATCAACTGTGGGAGCAATTATTAGGAAAATGGAAGACATACAAGTCCACTGATAATCTCCCTCGATCTGGGGCTCCACGCAAGATCTCACCCCGTGGGGTCAAAATGATCACAAGAATGGTGAGCAAAAATCCCAGAACCACACGGGGGGACCTAGTGAATGACCTGCAGAGAGCTGGGACCAAAGTAACAAAGCCTACCATCAGTAACACACTACGCCGCCAGGGACTCAAATCCTGCAGTTCCAGACGTGTCCCCCTGCTTAAGCCAGTACATGTCCAGGCCCGTCTGAAGTTTGCTAGAGTGCATTTGGATGATCCAGAAGAGGATTGGGAGAATGTCATATGGTCAGATGAAACCAAAATAGAACTTTTTGGTAAAAACTCAACTCAATCGTGTTTGGAGGACAAAGAATGCTGAGTTGCATCCAAAGAACACCATACCTACCGTGAAGCATGGGGGTGTAAACATCATGCTTTGGGGCTGTTTTTCTGCAAAGGGACCAGGACGACTGATCCGTGTAAAGGAAAGAATGAATGGGGCCATGTATCGTGAGATTTTGGTGAAAACCTCCTTCCATCAGCAAGGGCATTGAAGATGAAACGTGGCTGGGTCTTTCAGCATGACAATGATCCCAAACACACTGCCCGGGCAACGAAGGAGTGGCTTCGTAGAAGCATTTCAAGGTCCTGGAGTGGCCTAGCCAGTCTCCAGATCTCAACCCCATAGAAAATCTTTGAGGGAGTTGAAAGTCCGTGTTGCCCAGCGACAGCCCCAAAACATCACTGCTCTAGAGGAGATCTGCATGGAGGAATGGGCCAAAATAGTGTGTGAAAACCTTGTGAAGACTTACAGAAAACGTTTGACCTGTGTCATTGCCAACAAAGGGTATATAACAAAGTATTGAGAAACTTTTGTTATTGACCAAATACTTATTTTCCACCATAATTTGCAAATAAAATCATAAAAAATCCTACAATGTGATTTTCTGGAATTTTCTTTCTCATTTTGTCTGTCATAGTTGACGTGTACCTATGATGAAAATTAAAGGCCTCTCTCATCTTTTTAAGTGGGAGAACTTGCACAATTGGTGGCTGACTAAATACTTTTTTTCCCCACTGTATGTACAGTGAGGGAAAAAAGTATTTGATCCCCTGCTGATTTTGTATGTTTGCCCACTGACAAAGAAATGATCAGTCTATAATTTTAATGGTAGGTTTATTTGAACAGTGAGACACAGAATAACAACAAAAAAATCCAGAAAAATGCATGTCAAAAATGTTATAAATTGATTTGCATTTTAATGAGGGAAATAAGTATTTGACCCCTCTGTAAAACATGACTTAGTACTTGGTGGCAAAACCCTTGTTGGCAATCACAGAGGTCAGACATTTCTTGGAGTTGGCCACCAGGTTTGCACACATCTCAGGAGGGATTTTGTCCCACTCCTATTTGCAGATCTTCTCCAAGTCATTAAGGTTTCGAGGCTGACGTTTGGCAACTCGAACCTTCAGCTCCCTCCACAGATTTTCTATGGGATTAAGGTCTGGAGACTGGCTAGGCCACTCCAGGACCTTAATGTGCTTCTTCTTGAGCCACTCCTTTGTTGCCTTGGCCGTGTGTTTTGGGTCATTGTCATGCTGGAATACCCATCCACGAACAATTTCCAATGCCCAGGCTGAGGGAAGGAGGTTCTCACCCAAGATTTGACGGTACATGACCCCGTCCATCGTCCCTTTGATGCGGTGAAGTTGTCCTGTCCCCTTAGCAGAAAAACACCCCCAAAGCATAATGTTTCCACCTCCATGTTTGACGGTGGGGATGGTGTTCTTGGGGTCATAGGCAGCATTCCTCCTCCTCCAAACACGGCGAGTTGAGTTGAGCCAAAGAGCTCCATTTTGGTTTCATCTGACCACAACACTTTCACCCAGTTCTCCTCTGAATTATTCAGATGTTCATTGGCAAACTTCAGACGGCCCTGTATATGTGCTTTCTTGAGCAGGTCGACCTTGCGGGGGCTGTAGGATTTCAGTCCTTCACAGGGTAGTGTGTTACCAATTGTTTTCTTGGTGACTATGGTCCCAGCTGCCTTGAGATCATTGACAAGATCCTCCCGTGTAGTTCTGGGCTGATTCCTCACCGTTCTCATGATCATTGCAACTCCACGAGGTGAGATCTTGCATGGAGCCCCAGGCCGAGGGAGATTGACAGTTCTTTTGTGTTTCTTCCATTTGTGAATAATCGCACCAACTTTTGTCACCTTCTCACCAAGCTGCTTGGCGATGGTCTTGTAGCCCATTCCAGCCTTGTGTAGGTCTACAATCTTGTCCCTGACATCCTTGGAGAGCTCTTTGGTCTTGGCCATGGTGGAGAGTTTGGAATCTGATTGATTGATTGCTTCTGTGGACAGGTATCTTTTATACAGGTAACAAGCTGAGATTAGGAGCAGAGTGTGCTCCTAATCTCAGCTCGTTACCTGTATAAAAGACACCTGGGAGCCAGAAATCTTTCTGATTGAGAGGGGGTCAAATACTTATTTCCCTCATTAAAATGCAAATCCATTGATAACATTTTTGACATGCGTTTTCTTCATTATTTTGTTGTTATTCTGTCTCACACTGTTCAAATAAACCTACCATAAAAATTATAGACTGATCATTTCTTTGTCAGTGGGCAAATGTACAAAATCAGCAGGGGATCAAATACTTTTTTTCCCTCACTGTACATGTAGGTAGGGGTAAAGTAACTTTTTGAGGATCTGGGGACCCATGCCAAATCTTTTCAGCCTCCTGAGGGGGAATAGGCTTTGTTGTGCCCTCTTCACGACTGTCTTGGTGTGTTTGGACCATGATAGTTTATTGGTGATGTGGACACCAAGGAACTTGAAGCACTCAACCTGTTCCACTACAGCCCCGTCGATGAGAATGGGGGCGTGCTCGGCCCTCCTTTTCCTGTAGTCCACAATCATCTCCTTTGTCTTGATCACGTTGAAGGAGAGGTTGTTATCCTGGCACCACACGGCCAGGTCTCTGACGTCCTCCCTATAGGCTGTCTCATCGTTGTCGGTGATCAGGCCTACCACTGTTGTGTCGTCTGCAAACTTAATTATGGTGTTGGAGTCGTACTTGGCCACACACCCCTGAGGCGCCCCCCG
Organism: Coregonus clupeaformis; assembly: GCF_020615455.1. Lineage (NCBI taxonomy): Eukaryota > Metazoa > Chordata > Actinopteri > Salmoniformes > Salmonidae > Coregonus > Coregonus clupeaformis. The sequence continues at coordinate 44,142,052 of NC_059212.1, read as the reverse complement.
TGTTGAGGATCAGCCTGGCAGATGTGATGTTGCCTACCCTTACCACCTGGGGGCGGCCCGTCAGGAAGTCCAGGATCCAGTTGTTCAGTCCCAGGGTCCCTAGCTTGGTGATGAGCTTGGAGGGGACTATGGTGTTGAACGCTGAGCTGAAGTCAATCAACAGCATTCTCACTTCTCTCAGCTCTACTGTCATCTGTGGCGGAAGGTAGCTTAGTGGTTAAGAGCGTTGTGCCAGTAACCGCAAGGTCGCTGGTTCTAATCCCCGAGCCGACTAGGTGAAAAATCTGTCGACGTGCCCTTGAGCAAGGCACTTAACCCTAATTGCTCATGTAAGTCGCTCTGGATAAGAGCATCCGCTAAATGACTAAAATGTCAAAAATATCTAACAGTCCCACATGGTGGAACTGGAAAATAATATTCTATAACTTAACTGAGATTCACGACGTGTTGAATAAAGAGAAGACAATGCATGAAAAAATGTATAATTCTGGTGCAATTTATATCTATAGGCTATATTTAGGTTTTTCTTTCATTATTTTTTATATGGTATTAGTAATTAAGCTAAGCTTTAGGGCCTAACTGTATATCTGGTATTAGTGAATAAGCTAAGCTTTAGGGCCTAACTGTATATCTGGTATTAGTGAATAAGCTAAGCTTTAGGGCCTAACTGTATATCTGGTATTAGTGATCAAGCTAAGCTTTAGGGCCTAACTGTATATCTGGTATTAGTGATCAAGCTAAGCTTTAGGGCCTAACTGTATATCTGGTATTAGTGATCAAGCTAAGCTTTAGGGCCTAACTGTATATCTGGTATTAGTGAATAAGCTAAGCTTTAGGGCCTAACTGTATATATGGTATTAGTAATTAAGCTAAGCTTTAGGGCCTAACTGTATATCTGGTATTAGTAATCAAGCTAAGCTTTAGGGCCTAACTGTATATATGGTATTAGTAATTAAGCTAAGCTTTAGGGCCTAACTGTATATCTGGTATTAGTAATCAAGCTAAGCTTTAGGGCCTAACTGTATATATGGTATTAGTAATTAAGCTAAGCTTTAGGGCCTAACTGTATATCTGGTATTAGTAATTAAGCTAAGCTTTAGGGCCTAACTGTATATGCACCAAATGCTTTTGGGAACTTGGGCAGAAAAAGTTAACGTCGATCTACTGAGGTCCATATAGTCGGCGGTTGCAGATTGGTGCGGGTCATTCGCATGTGTCTGCCCTAAGTACCTCTATCTGTGTGCCTGTGTGCCTGTGTGTGTGTGTGTGTGTGTGTGTGTGTGTGTGTGTGTGTGTGTGTGTGTGTGTGTGTGTGTGTGTGTGTGTGTGTGTGTGTGTGTGTGTGTGTGTGTGTGTTTCATCGTTGGCAGTCTGTGTCTGTGCATGTTTTGGTGCTGACCCGGATAGAGGGATTGTTTTAAATGTCTCTGTGTCTGTGTCTGTGTCTGTGTCTCTCTCTGTGTGTGTGTGTGTCTCTGTGTGTGTGTCTCTGTGTGTGTGTCTGTGTCTCTCTCTCTGTGTGTGTGTGTGTGTCTCTGTGTGTGTGTCTCCGTGTGTATGCGTGTGTCTCCCGGTGTGTGTCTCTGTGTGTGTGTCTCCGTGTGTATGCGTGTGTCTCCCGGTGTGTGTCTCTGTGTGTATGCGTGTGTTTCTGTGTGTGTGTGTGTCTCTGTGTGTATGCGTGTGTCTCCGTGTGTATGCGTGTGTCTCTGTGTGTGTGTCTCTGTGTGTATGCGTGTGTCTCTGTGTGTGTGTGTGTGTGTCTCTGTGTGTTTTGACAGAACATTTACATGTTAGTCATTTAGCAAACGCTCTTATCCAGAGCGACTTACAGTAGTGAGTGTATACATTTTAATATTTTTTTCGTACAGATCAGAAGTACACCACTGGAGTTTAACAGAGAATAGAAGATCACATGGGATATGTTATGTGATTATTCAACTGGCTGATTCAGACGTGGTAGTTTTAGTCTGGGTCCTGGTCCATTCAGGTATTACTGTAGGAGTACAGCTGTAATGTATTTGTGGGTAGTTCGCCCTCTGGTGGTCATGGCTGGGATGACCATAGGACACTGGCGTTTTGGGTCGTTGGATACATTTACATTTACATCATTTAGCAGACGCTCTTATCCAGAGCGACTTACAAATTGGTGCATTCACCTTGGATACTTGTTGGAGTTTTGGGTCATTGTTGTTGTTTTTGGAGTTATTTTTTTATTTATTTCACCTTTATTTAACCAGGTAAGCCAGTTGAAAACAAGTTCTCATTTACAACTGCGACCTGGCCAAGATAAAGCAAAGCAGTGCGATAAAAACAACAACACAGAGTTACATATGGGGTAAAACAAAACATAAAGTCAAAAATACAACAGAAAATATATATACAGTGTGTGTAAATGTAGCAAGTTATGGAGGTAAGGCAATAAATAGGCTATAGTGCAAAATAATTACAATTAGTATTAACACTGGAATGATTGATGTGCAAATAGAGA
>NC_059212.1:44119561-44134561 GCF_020615455.1 Coregonus clupeaformis | reverse complement strand
CTTTGTTGTGGTGGTCAACTACTCAGAGAAGCCATACCTCCTCCTGGAACCAGTCTTCAGCAGCCACTGGATGTTCTCCAGACAGACTCCCAAGGCCTTCAAACCTCATCCGGGATACATCAGCATCCCTAATCAGGAGGTGAGGAAAACACACACACATGAACATAGGAACAAGCACACAGACACTAATTCAAGTGTACACTGAGTATACAAAACATTAAGAACACCTGCTCTTTCCATGACATAGACTGGCCAGGTGAAAGTTATGATACCTTGTCCCAACAGAATTTCAATAGGCTTATAAGGAAGGGCATTTAACATGCATAGCATTTACACAAATGACTGATGATTGGCTGAGAGAAATTGATGATAAAAAGATTGGGGGGGCTGTTTTGTTAGACTTCAGTGCGGCTTTTGACATTATCGATCAGTCTGCTGCTGGTTTTACACCCCCTGCTATACTGTGGATAAATAGTTAGTTACCTGTCTAACAGAACACATTCCCCAGGGCAGCTGTCTAGGCCCCTTACTTTTTTCAATCTTTATTAACCTCTTAAGGATCTGACCCTTTTTTTTCAATTTTCGCCTAAAATGACATACCCAAATCTAACTGCCTGTAGCTGCTGCCTTGGCAGGAACTAATAGGGATCCATAATAAACCCCAGGAAGAGTAGATGCTGCCTTGGCAGGAACTAATGGGGATCCATAATAAACCCGAGTGGCGCAGTGGTCTAAGGCACTGCATCGCAGTGCTAGCTGTGCCACTAGAGATCCTGGTTCGAATCCAGGCTCTGTCGTAGCCGGCCGCGACCGGGAGACACATGGGGCGGCGCACAATTGGCCCAGCGTCGTCCAGGGTAGGGGAGGGAATGGCCGGCAGGGGATGTAGCTCAGTTGGTAGAGCATGGCGTTTGCAACGCCAGGGTTGTGGGTTCGATAAAATAATGTATGTGCTAACTGTAGGTCGCTCTGGATAAGAGCGTCTGCTAAATGACTAAAATGTAAAATGTAAATGTAAACCCCAGGAAGAGTAGCTGCTGCCTTGGCAGGAACTAATGGGGATCCATAATAAACCCCAGGAAGAGTAGCTGCTGCCTTGGCAGGAACTAATGGGGATCCATAATAAACCCCAGGAAGAGTAGCTGCTGCCTTGGCAGGAACTAATGGGGATCCATAATAAACCCCAGGAAGAGTAGCTGCTGCCTTGGCAGGAACTAATGGGGATCCATAATAAACCCCAGGAAGAGTAGCTGCTGCCTTGGCAGGAACTAATGGGGATCCATAATAAACCCCAGGAAGAGTAGCTGCTGCCTTGGCAGGAACTAATGGGGATCCATAATAAACCCCAGGAAGAGTAGCTGCTGCCTTGGCAGGAACTAATGGGGATCCATAATAAATACAAATACATAGATTGTGTATGTGTGCCATTCAGAGGGTGAATGGGCAAGACAAAATATTTAAGTGCCTTTGAATGGAGTATGGTAGTAGGTGCCAGGCGCACCATTTTGTGTCAAGAACTGCAATGCTGCTGGGTTTTTCAGGCTCAACAGTTTCCCGTGTGTGTCAAGAATGGTCCACCACCCAAAGGACATCCAGCCAACTTGACACAACTGTGGGAAGCATTGGAGTCAACATGGGCCAGCATCCCTGTGGAACGCTTTCGACACCTTGTAGAGTCCATGCCACAACGAATTGAGGCTGTTCTGAGGGCAAACGGGTGGAGGGGGGGGGTGCAACTCAATATTAGGAAGGTGTTCCTAATGTTTGGTACACTCAGTGACTTTGCCTTTGCCTTTGTATTTGAAAGAGAACAAAAGGTCTGACACACATATATTCACAATAGATTAAAGTGAGTTTTGATAGTAAATGTTAGTGAATAGGTCTTCCCTCTCTGTGCAATGACACCATTAACAGGCCGGAATTAACTTGCCATGAATTCAGGCCAAAGAGTTCAATCTTGGTTTCACCAGACCAGAGAATCATATTTCTCATGGTCTGAGAGTCCTTTAGGTCCTGCAGGCTGTCATGTGCCTTTTACTGAGGAGTGGCTTCCGTCTGGCCACTCTACCATAAAGGCCTTTGGTGGAGTGCTGCAGAGATGGTTGTCCTTCTGGAAGGTTCTTCCATCTCCACAGAAGAACTCTGGAGCTCTGTCAGAGTGACCATCGGGTTCTTGGTCACCTCCCTGACCAAGGCCCTTCTCCCCCGATTGCTCAGTTTGGCCGGGCGGACAAGTCTTGGTGGTTCCAAACTTCTTCCATTTAAGAATGATGGAGGCCACTGTGTTCTTGGGGACCTTCAATGCTGCAGACATTATTTGGTACCCTTCCCCAGATCTGTGCCTCGACACAATCCTGTCTCGGAGCTCTACGGACAATTCCTTCGACCTCATAGCCTGGTTTTTGCACTGACATGCACTGTCAACTGTGGGACCTTATATAGACAGGTGTGCCTTTCCAAATCATGTCCAATCAATTGAATTTACCACAGGTGGACTCCAATTAAGTTGTAGAAACATCTCAAGGATGATCAATGGAAACAGGATGCATCGGAGCTCAATTTCGAGTCTCATAGCAAAGGGTCTGAATACTTATGTAAATAAGATATTTCTGTTTTATTTTATAAATTTACTAAAATTTCTAAAAACCTGTTTTCGGTTTGTCATTATGGGGTATTGTGTGTAAATTGAGGAAAACAATTGATTTAATCCATTTTAGAATAAGGCTGTAATGTAACAAAATGTGGAAAAAGTCAAGGGGTCTGATTACTTTCCAAATGCGCTGTAAGTTACCGTAAGTTACCATAAGATAACATAATATACCGTACCACCCAATAGCACTGTCACCCGGCTATAGTCGCTGGAACAGATTTACGTAGATACCATCAATACCATCAATACCATCACTACCATCAATACCATCACTACCATCAATACCATCAATACCATTCAGTACCTCCCAGTAGATACCATCAATACCATTCATTACCTCCTAGTAGATACCATCAATACCATTCAGGACCTCCCAGTAGATACCATCACTACCATTCAGGATCTCCCAGTAGTACCTCCGAGTAGATACCGTCAATATCATTCAGTACCTCCGAGTAGATACCGTCAATATCATTCAATACCTCCCAGTAGATACCATCAATACCATTCAGTACCTCCCAGTAGATACCATCAATACCATTCAGGATCTCCCAGTAGATACCGTCAATACCATTCAGTACCTCCCAGTAGATACCATCAATATCATTCAGTACCTCCCAGTAGATACCATCAATATCATTCAGGACCTCCCATTAGATACCATCAATACCATTCAGGATCTCCCAGTAGATACCGTCAATACCATTCAGTACCTCCCAGTAGATACCATCAATATCATTCAGGACCTCCCAGTAGATACCATCAATACCATTCAGGATCTCCCAGTAGATACCATCAATACCATTCAGGATCTCCCAGTAGATACCATCAATACCATTCAGTACCTCCCAGTAGATACCATCAATACCATTCAGTACCTCCCAGTAGATACCATCAATACCATTCAGGATCTCCCAGTAGATACCATCAATACCATTCAGTACCTCCCAGTAGATACCATCAATACCATTCAGTACCTCCCAGTAGATACCATCAATACCATTCAGTACCTCCTAGTAGATACCATCAATACCATTCAGGATCTCCCAGTAGATACCATCAATATCATTCAGTACCTCCCAATAGATACCATCAATACCATTCAGGATCTCCCAGTAGATACCGTCAATATCATTCAGTACCTCCGAGTAGATACCGTCAATATCATTCAGTACCTCCGAGTAGATACCGTCAATATCATTCAGTACCTCCGAGTAGATACCGTCAATATCATTCAATACCTCCCAGTAGATACCATCAATACCATTCAGTAACTCCCAGTAGATACAATCACTACCATTCAGTACCTCCTAGTAGATACCATCAATACCATTCAGTACCTCCCAGTAGATACCGTCAATATCATTCAGTACCTCCGAGTAGATACCGTCAATATCATTCAATACCTCCCAGTAGATACCGTCAATATCATTCAATACCTCCCAGTAGATACCGTCAATATCATTCAATACCTCCCAGTAGATACCATCAATACCATTCAGTACCTCCCAGTAGATACCATCAATACCATTCAGTACCTCCCAGTAGATACCATCAATACCATTCAGTACCTCCCAGTAGATACCATCAATACCATTCAGTACCTCCCAGTAGATACCATCAATACCATTCAGTACCTCCCAATAGATACAGTGCCTTGCAAAAGTATTCATCCCCCTTGGCGTTTTTTCCTATTTTGTTGCATTACAACCTGTCATTTAAATTGATTTTTATTTGGATTTCATGTAATGGACATACACAAAATAGTCCAAATTGGTGAAGTGAAATGAAAAAAATAACTTGTTTCAATAAATTCTTAAAAATAAATAACGGAAAAGTGGTGCGTGCATATGTATTCACCCCCTTTGCTCTGAAGCCCCTAAATAAGATCTGGTGCAACCAATTGCCTTCAGAAGTCACATAATTAGTTAGATTGCACACAGGTGGACTTTATTTAAGTGTCACATGATCTGTCACATGATCTCAGTATACAGTGAGGGAAAAAAGTATTTGATCCCCTGCTGATTTTGTACGTTTGCCCACTGACAAAGAAATGATCAGTCTATCATTTTAATGGTAGGTTTATTTGAACAGTGAGAGACAGAATAACAACAAAAGAATCCAGAAAAAACACATGTCAAAAATGTTATACATTGATTTGCTTTTTAATGAGGGAAATAAGTATTTGACCCCCTCTCAATCAGAAAGATTTTTGGCTCCCAGGTGTCTTTTATACAGGTAACGAGCAGAGATTAGGAGCACACTCTTAAAGGGAGTGCTCCTAATCTCAGTTTGTTACCTGTATAAAAGACACCTGTCCACAGAAGCAATCAATCAATCAGAATCCAAACTCTCCACCATGGCCAAGACCAATGAGAGGAGGTAGAAACATTATGCTTTGGGGGTGTTTTTCTGCCAAGGGGACAGGACAACTTCACCGCATCAAAGGGACGATGGACGGGACCATGTACCGTCAAATCTTGGGTGAGAACCTCCTTCCCTCAGCCAGGGCATTGAAAATGGGTCTTGGATGGGTATTCCAGCATGACAATGACCCAAAACACACGGCCAAGGCAACAAAGGAGTGGCTCAAGAAGAAGCACATTAAGGTCCTGGAGTGGCCTAGCCAGTCTCCAGACCTTAATCCCATAGAAAATCTGTGGAGGGAGCTGAAGGTTTGAGTTGCCAAACGTCAGCCTTGAAACCTTAATGACTTGGAGAAGATCTGCAAAGAGGAGTGGGACAAAATCCCTCCTGAGATGTGTGCAAACCTGGTGGCCAACTACAAAAAACGTCTGACCTCTTTGATTGCCAACAAGGGTTTTGCCACCAAGTACTAAGTCATGTTTTGCAGAGGGGTCAAATACTTATTTCCCTCACTGTATATACACCTGTTCTGAAAGGCCCCAGAGTCTGCAACACCACTAAGCAAGGGGAACCACCAAGCAAGCGGCACAGAAGTACAGATCAGGGTTGGGTTATAAAAAAAATATCAGAAACTTTGAACATCCCACGGAGCAACATTAAATCCATTATTAACAAATATGGCACCACAACAAACCTGCCAAGAGAGGGCCGCCCACCAAAACTCATGGACCAGGCAAGGAGGGCATTAATCAGAAAGGCAACAAAGAGACCAAAGATAACCCTGAAGGAGCTGCAAAGCTCCACAGCGGAGATTGGAGTATCTGTCCATAGGACCACATTAAGCCGTACACTCCACAGAGCTGGGCTTTACGGAAGAGTGGCCAGAAAAAAGCCATTGCATAAAGACAAAAATAAGCAAACACGTTTGGTGTTCGCCAAAAGGCATGTGGGAGACTCTCCAAACATATGGAAGAAGGTACTCTGGTCATATGAGACTAAAATTGAGCTTTTTGGCCATCAAGGAAAACGCTATGTCTGGCGCAAACCCAACACCTCTCATCTCCCCGAGAACACCATCCCCACAGTGAAGCATGGTGGTGGCAGCATCATGCTGTGGGGGTGTTTTTCATCGGCAGGGACTGGGAAACTGGTCAGAATTGAAGGAATGATGGATGGCGGTAAATACAGGGAAATTCTTGAGGGAAACCTGTTTCAGTCTTCCAGAGATTTGAAACTGGGACGGAGGTTCACCTTCCAGCAGGACAATGACCCTAAGCATACTGCTAAAGAAACACTTGAGTGGTTTAAGGGGAAACATTTAAATGTCTTGGAATGGCCTAGTCAAAGACCAGACCTCAATCCAATTGAGAATCTGTGGTATGACTTAAAGATTGCTGTACACCATCGGAACCCATCCAATTTACTTGAGAGACTTGCAGCTGTAATTGCTGCAAAAGGTGGCTCTACAAAGTATTGACTTTGGGGAGTGAATAGTTATGCACGCTCAAGTTCAGTTTTTTTTCTTATTTCTTGTTTGTTTAACAATTTTAAAAAATCAAAGTGGTAGGCATGTAATTCACTAAGTCATTATTAGGCCTGGTGGATGAGGCCTGTAATTCACTAAGTCATTATTAGACCTGGTGGATGAGGCCTGTAATTCACTAAGTCATTATTAGACCTGGTGTATGAGACCTGTAATTCACTAAGTCATTATTAGACCTGGTGGATGAGGCCTGTAATTCACTAAGTCATTATTAGACCTGGTGGATGAGGCCTGTAATTCACTAAGTCATTATTAGACCTGGTGGATGACACCTGTAATTCACTAAGTCATTATTAGACCTGGTGGATGAGGCCTGTAATTCACTAAGTCATTATTAGACCTGGTGGATGAGGCCTGTAATTCACTAAGTCATTATTAGACCTGGTGGATGAGGACTGTAATTCACTAAGTCATTATTAGACCTGGTGGATGACACCTGTAATTCACTAAGTCATTATTATACCTGGTGGATGAGGCCTGTAATTCACTAAGTCATTATTAGACCTGGTGGATGAGGCCTGTAATTCACTAAGTCATTATTAGACCCGGTGTATGAGACCTGTAATTCACTAAGTCATTATTAGACCTGGTGGATGAGGCCTGTAATTCACTAAGTCATTATTAGACCTGGTGGATGAGGCCTGTAATTCACTAAGTCATTATTAGACCTGGTGGATGACACCTGTAATTCACTAAGTCATTATTAGACCTGGTGGATGAGGCCTGTAATTCACTAAGTCATTATTAGACCTGGTGGATGAGGCCTGTAATTCACTAAGTCATTATTAGACCTGGTGGATGAGGACTGTAATTCACTAAGTCATTATTAGACCTGGTGGATGACACCTGTAATTCACTAAGTCATTATTAGACCTGGTGGATGAGGCCTGTAATTCACTAAGTCATTATTAGACCTGGTGGATGAGGCCTGTAATTCACTAAGTCATTATTAGACCCGGTGGGGTCTGTAATTAGACCCGGTGGGGCCTGTAATTCACTAAGTCATTATTAGACCCGGTGGATGACACCTGTAATTCACTAAGTCATTATTAGACCTGGTGGATGACACCTGTAATTCACTAAGTCATTATTAGACCCGGTGGGGTCTGTAATTAGACCCGGTGGGGCCTGTAATTCACTAAGTCATTATTAGACCTGGTGGAAGACACCTGTAATTCACTAAGTCATTATTAGACCCGGTGGATGAGGCTTGTAATTCACTAAGTCATTATTAGACCTGGTGGATGACACCTGTAATTCACTAAGTCATTATTAGACCCGGTGGATGACGCCTGTAATTCACTAAGTCATTATTAGACCCGGTGGATGAGGCCTGTAATTCACTAAGTCATTATTAGACCTGGTGGATGAGGCCTGTAATTCACTAAGTCATTATTAGACCTGGTGGATGACACCTGTAATTCACTAAGTCATTATTAGACCTGGTGGATGAGGCCTGTAATTCACTAAGTCATTATTAGACCTGGTGGATGAGGCCTGTAATTCACTAAGTCATTATTAGACCTGGTGGATGAGGACTGTAATTCACTAAGTCATTATTAGACCTGGTGGATGACACCTGTAATTCACTAAGTCATTATTAGACCTGGTGGATGAGGCCTGTAATTCACTAAGTCATTATTAGACCTGGTGGATGAGGCCTGTAATTCACTAAGTCATTATTAGACCCGGTGGGGTCTGTAATTAGACCCGGTGGGGCCTGTAATTCACTAAGTCATTATTAGACCCGGTGGATGACACCTGTAATTCACTAAGTCATTATTAGACCTGGTGGATGACACCTGTAATTCACTAAGTCATTATTAGACCCGGTGGGGTCTGTAATTAGACCCGGTGGGGCCTGTAATTCACTAAGTCATTATTAGACCCGGTGGATGACGCCTGTAATTCACTAAGTCATTATTAGACCCGGTGGATGAGGCCTGTAATTCACTAAGTCATTATTAGACCCGGTGGGGTCTGTAATTAGACCCGGTGGGGCCTGTAATTCACTAAGTCATTATTAGACCCGGTGGATGACACCTGTAATTCACTAAGTCATTATTAGACCTGGTGGATTATGCCTGTAATTCACTAAGTCATTATTAGACCCGGTGGAAGACACCTGTAATTCACTAAGTCATTATTAGACCCGGTGGATGAGGCCTGTAATTCACTAAGTCATTATTAGACCTGGTGGATGACGCCCGTAATTCACTAAGTCATTATTAGACCTGGTGGAAGACACCTGTAATTCACTAAGTCATTATTAGACCTGGTGTATGAGACCTGTAATTCACTAAGTCATTATTAGACCTGGTGTATGAGGCCTGTAATTCACTAAGTCATTATTAGACCTGGTGGATGAGGCCTGTAATTCACTAAGTCATTATTAGACCTGGTGTATGAGACCTGTAATTCACTAAGTCATTATTAGACCTGGTGGATGAGGCCTGTAATTCACTAAGTCATTATTAGACCTGGTGGATGACGCCTGTAATTCACTAAGTCATTATTAGACCTGGTGGATGAGGCCTGTAATTCACTAAGTCATTATTAGACCTGGTGGATGAGGCCTGTAATTCACTAAGTCATTATTAGACCTGGTGGATGAGGCCTGTAATTCACTAAGTCATTATTAGACCTGGTGGATGAGGCCTGTAATTCACTAAGTCATTATTAGACCTGGTGTATGAGGCCTGTAATTCACTAAGTCATTATTAGACCTGGTGGATGAGGCCTGTAATTCACTAAGTCATTATTAGACCTGGTGTATGAGACCTGTAATTCACTAAGTCATTATTAGACCTGGTGTATGAGGCCTGTAATTCACTAAGTCATTATTAGACCTGGTGGATGAGGCCTGTAATTCACTAAGTCATTATTAGACCTGGTGTATGAGACCTGTAATTCACTAAGTCATTATTAGACCTGGTGGATGAGGCCTGTAATTCACTAAGTCATTATTAGACCTGGTGGATGAGGCCTGTAATTCACTAAGTCATTATTAGACCTGGTGGATGACACCTGTAATTCACTAAGTCATTATTAGACCTGGTGGATGAGGCCTGTAATTCACTAAGTCATTATTAGACCTGGTGGATGAGGACTGTAATTCACTAAGTCATTATTAGACCTGGTGGATGACACCTGTAATTCACTAAGTCATTATTAGACCTGGTGGATGAGGCCTGTAATTCACTAAGTCATTATTAGACCTGGTGGATGACACCTGTAATTCACTAAGTCATTATTAGACCTGGTGGATGAGGCCTGTAATTCACTAAGTCATTATTAGACCTGGTGGATGAGGCCTGTAATTCACTAAGTCATTATTAGACCTGGTGGATGAGGCCTGTAATTCACTAAGTCATTATTAGACCTGGTGGATGAGGCCTGTAATTCACTAAGTCATTATTAGACCTGGTGGATGAGGCCTGTAATTCACTAAGTCATTATTAGACCTGGTGTATGAGGCCTGTAATTCACTAAGTCATTATTAGACCTGGTGGATGAGGCCTGTAATTCACTAAGTCATTATTAGACCTGGTGTATGAGACCTGTAATTCACTAAGTCATTATTAGACCTGGTGTATGAGGCCTGTAATTCACTAAGTCATTATTAGACCTGGTGGATGAGGCCTGTAATTCACTAAGTCATTATTAGACCTGGTGTATGAGACCTGTAATTCACTAAGTCATTATTAGACCTGGTGGATGAGGCCTGTAATCCACTAAGTCATTATTAGACCTGGTGGATGAGGCCTGTAATTCACTAAGTCATTATTAGACCTGGTGGATGACACCTGTAATTCACTAAGTCATTATTAGACCTGGTGGATGAGGCCTGTAATTCACTAAGTCATTATTAGACCTGGTGGATGAGGACTGTAATTCACTAAGTCATTATTAGACCTGGTGGATGACACCTGTAATTCACTAAGTCATTATTAGACCTGGTGGATGAGGCCTGTAATTCACTAAGTCATTATTAGACCTGGTGGATGACACCTGTAATTCACTAAGTCATTATTAGACCTGGTGGATGAGGCCTGTAATTCACTAAGTCATTATTAGACCTGGTGGATGAGGCCTGTAATTCACTAAGTCATTATTAGACCTGGTGGATGAGGCCTGTAATTCACTAAGTCATTATTAGACCTGGTGGATGAGGCCTGTAATTCACTAAGTCATTATTAGACCTGGTGGATGAGGCCTGTAATTCACTAAGTCATTATTAGACCTGGTGGATGAGGACTGTAATTCACTAAGTCATTATTAGACCTGGTGGATGACACCTGTAATTCACTAAGTCATTATTAGACCTGGTGGATGAGGCCTGTAATTCACTAAGTCATTATTAGACCTGGTGGATGAGGCCTGTAATTCACTAAGTCATTATTAGACCCGGTGGGGTCTGTAATTAGACCCGGTGGGGCCTGTAATTCACTAAGTCATTATTAGACCCGGTGGATGACACCTGTAATTCACTAAGTCATTATTAGACCTGGTGGATGACACCTGTAATTCACTAAGTCATTATTAGACCCGGTGGGGTCTGTAATTAGACCCGGTGGGGCCTGTAATTCACTAAGTCATTATTAGACCTGGTGGAAGACACCTGTAATTCACTAAGTCATTATTAGACCCGGTGGATGAGGCTTGTAATTCACTAAGTCATTATTAGACCTGGTGGATGACACCTGTAATTCACTAAGTCATTATTAGACCCGGTGGATGACGCCTGTAATTCACTAAGTCATTATTAGACCCGGTGGATGACGCCTGTAATTCACTAAGTCATTATTAGACCCGGTGGATGAGGCCTGTAATTCACTAAGTCATTATTAGACCCGGTGGGGTCTGTAATTAGACCCGGTGGGGCCTGTAATTCACTAAGTCATTATTAGACCCGGTGGATGACACCTGTAATTCACTAAGTCATTATTAGACCTGGTGGATTATGCCTGTAATTCACTAAGTCATTATTAGACCCGGTGGAAGACACCTGTAATTCACTAAGTCATTATTAGACCCGGTGGATGAGGCCTGTAATTCACTAAGTCATTATTAGACCTGGTGGATGACGCCCGTAATTCACTAAGTCATTATTAGACCTGGTGGAAGACACCTGTAATTCACTAAGTCATTATTAGACCCGGTGGATGAGGCCTGTAATTCACTAAGTCATTATTAGACCTGGTGGATGACACCTGTAATTCACTAAGTCATTATTAGACCCGGTGGATGACACCTGTAATTCACTAAGTCATTATTAGACCCGGTGGATGACGCCTGTAATTCACTAAGTCATTATTAGACCTGGTGGATGAGGCCTGTAATTCACTAAGTCATTATTAGACCTGGTGGATGAGGCCTGTAATTCACTAAGTCATTATTAGACCTGGTGGATGAGGCCTGTAATTCACTAAGTCATTATTAGACCTGGTGGATGAGGCCTGTAATTCACTAAGTCATTATTAGACCTGGTGTATGAGGCCTGTAATTCACTAAGTCATTATTAGACCTGGTGGATGAGGCCTGTAATTCACTAAGTCATTATTAGACCTGGTGTATGAGACCTGTAATTCACTAAGTCATTATTAGACCTGGTGTATGAGGCCTGTAATTCACTAAGTCATTATTAGACCTGGTGGATGAGGCCTGTAATTCACTAAGTCATTATTAGACCTGGTGTATGAGACCTGTAATTCACTAAGTCATTATTAGACCTGGTGGATGAGGCCTGTAATTCACTAAGTCATTATTAGACCTGGTGGATGACGCCTGTAATTCACTAAGTCATTATTAGACCTGGTGGATGAGGCCTGTAATTCACTAAGTCATTATTAGACCTGGTGGATGAGGCCTGTAATTCACTAAGTCATTATTAGACCTGGTGGATGAGGCCTGTAATTCACTAAGTCATTATTAGACCTGGTGGATGAGGCCTGTAATTCACTAAGTCATTATTAGACCTGGTGTATGAGGCCTGTAATTCACTAAGTCATTATTAGACCTGATGGATGAGGCCTGTAATTCACTAAGTCATTATTAGACCTGGTGTATGAGACCTGTAATTCACTAAGTCATTATTAGACCTGGTGTATGAGGCCTGTAATTCACTAAGTCATTATTAGACCTGGTGGATGAGGCCTGTAATTCACTAAGTCATTATTAGACCTGGTGTATGAGACCTGTAATTCACTAAGTCATTATTAGACCTGGTGGATGAGGCCTGTAATTCACTAAGTCATTATTAGACCTGGTGGATGAGGCCTGTAATTCACTAAGTCATTATTAGACCTGGTGGATGACACCTGTAATTCACTAAGTCATTATTAGACCTGGTGGATGAGGCCTGTAATTCACTAAGTCATTATTAGACCTGGTGGATGAGGACTGTAATTCACTAAGTCATTATTAGACCTGGTGGATGACACCTGTAATTCACTAAGTCATTATTAGACCTGGTGGATGAGGCCTGTAATTCACTAAGTCATTATTAGACCTGGTGGATGACACCTGTAATTCACTAAGTCATTATTAGACCTGGTGGATGAGGCCTGTAATTCACTAAGTCATTATTAGACCTGGTGGATGAGGCCTGTAATTCACTAAGTCATTATTAGACCTGGTGGATGAGGCCTGTAATTCACTAAGTCATTATTAGACCTGGTGGATGAGGCCTGTAATTCACTAAGTCATTATTAGACCTGGTGGATGAGGCCTGTAATTCACTAAGTCATTATTAGACCTGGTGTATGAGGCCTGTAATTCACTAAGTCATTATTAGACCTGGTGGATGAGGCCTGTAATTCACTAAGTCATTATTAGACCTGGTGTATGAGACCTGTAATTCACTAAGTCATTATTAGACCTGGTGTATGAGGCCTGTAATTCACTAAGTCATTATTAGACCTGGTGGATGAGGCCTGTAATTCACTAAGTCATTATTAGACCTGGTGTATGAGACCTGTAATTCACTAAGTCATTATTAGACCTGGTGGATGAGGCCTGTAATCCACTAAGTCATTATTAGACCTGGTGGATGAGGCCTGTAATTCACTAAGTCATTATTAGACCTGGTGGATGACACCTGTAATTCACTAAGTCATTATTAGACCTGGTGGATGAGGCCTGTAATTCACTAAGTCATTATTAGACCTGGTGGATGAGGACTGTAATTCACTAAGTCATTATTAGACCTGGTGGATGACACCTGTAATTCACTAAGTCATTATTAGACCTGGTGGATGAGGCCTGTAATTCACTAAGTCATTATTAGACCTGGTGGATGACACCTGTAATTCACTAAGTCATTATTAGACCTGGTGGATGAGGCCTGTAATTCACTAAGTCATTATTAGACCTGGTGGATGAGGCCTGTAATTCACTAAGTCATTATTAGACCTGGTGGATGAGGCCTGTAATTCACTAAGTCATTATTAGACCTGGTGGATGAGGCCTGTAATTCACTAAGTCATTATTAGACCTGGTGGATGAGGCCTGTAATTCACTAAGTCATTATTAGACCTGGTGTATGAGGCCTGTAATTCACTAAGTCATTATTAGACCTGGTGGATGAGGCCTGTAATTCACTAAGTCATTATTAGACCTGGTGTATGAGACCTGTAATTCACTAAGTCATTATTAGACCTGGTGGATGAGGCCTGTAATTCACTAAGTCATTATTAGACCTGGTGGATGAGGCCTGTAATTCACTAAGTCATTATTAGACCTGGTGGATGACACCTGTAATTCACTAAGTCATTATTAGACCTGGTGGATGAGGCCTGTAATTCACTAAGTCATTATTAGACCTGGTGGATGAGGACTGTAATTCACTAAGTCATTATTAGACCTGGTGGATGACACCTGTAATTCACTAAGTCATTATTAGACCTGGTGGATGAGGCCTGTAATTCACTAAGTCATTATTAGACCTGGTGGATGAGGCCTGTAATTCACTAAGTCATTATTAGACCTGGTGGATGAGGACTGTAATTCACTAAGTCATTATTAGACCTGGTGGATGACACCTGTAATTCACTAAGTCATTATTAGACCTGGTGGATGAGGCCTGTAATTCACTAAGTCATTATTAGACCTGGTGGATGAGGCCTGTAATTCACTAAGTCATTATTAGACCCGGTGTATGAGACCTGTAATTCACTAAGTCATTATTAGACCTGGTGGATGAGGCCTGTAATTCACTAAGTCATTATTAGACCTGGTGGATGAGGCCTGTAATTCACTAAGTCATTGTTAGACCTGGTGGATGACACCTGTAATTCACTAAGTCATTATTAGACCTGGTGGATGAGGCCTGTAATTCACTAAGTCATTATTAGACCTGGTGGAAGACACCTGTAATTCACTAAGTCATTATTAGACCCGGTGGATGAGGCCTGTAATTCACTAAGTCATTATTAGACCT